>NW_022651198.1:0-249992 GCF_011064425.1 Rattus rattus
GGGAGATGTGTGGCTTAGTGTCATCTGCCTAGAACACACTGCCCCCACCAGCCGAAAACTAACAATTATCACCCAATACAGGACTTAAACTGTGGTAGAATGACTGATATTTTGCATTTGAATGGAATGTCCCAGAGGATGGGACCAATAGTCAGCTGACATGGACTACATTCTCATCTGGTTGGGGGCAATCTTGTCAGCTTGCTCCCAATCCTGACCAAGATCCACCACAGCACGAGTGTCAAGTACTGGCAGAAGCACATGGGTGGAGAGACGACCTCTGCGAATGACCGATCGAACCTTGCTGAAAGCCGAGGCTACCTTGTCCACAGACAGGAACAGTTCCCTTCATGAAGGTCAGAGATGAGTGGGTACTGCTATGGTGAACAACACAAATGTCATCTGGGATGGTTGAACCTCTAGCCCCCAGCACATTAGTACCGCAGATGACTTTGCTTTCTCTTGAATGCAATGATAAAGTCAAGAACTGTGAGTATTATTCATTGCCCAGAACATCAGGAGGGAAGAGATTCAGTGGCATAGGGCAATAATAAAGCAGATCAAGTGGCTCAAAAAATGATTATCAGGAGCCTATGGTTACAGGCATACAAAGCACAGTCACTGTGAACTGGGATTGGACTAAGAGATGGTCTCACTTAGAATGTACAGCAGAAGAAAAGGCCCAAATTGCTTAGACGAGGAAAGACAATGGCCCACTCGAGGGAAAAGCTATACTCCCCAGAGAACAAACAAAAGACTCACTTTGCAAAATACACAGATGGACTCATTTAGGAGATAAAAAGCTTATCCAAGTAGTTAAGATATCAGTAATAGACTTTAAGTTAGCCAGAGAGGCAGTAACATAAGTGTAAGGTATGTCAGCAAGTAAGGGCTTAAGAAATAAACAGGGCAAAAAGACCTAGGAAGTTTAGTAAAAAGTTGTAGGGAGAGGCATGGTCTAAAAAGATGACGCCTACATATGGTACTCGATTGTGGTAAACACCCGTACAGCGCATGTGTTGGCATGCCTCCGGCAGCTACCAGGCTGGGCGATATCATGCTAATGAGGTGCTTCATGCTCCACCAATCCCTGGAGGACAAGTATACAACCATAGCCTGTTATGTATATAAGGCGAGCGCCTTTGCTGCTCAGGGTCCCCGTATCAACAATGAGGTGGTCCTGCAATAAAGGCTGTTGAGAAGAATCTGACAGTGTTGTGTCTTCCTTGCTGGCCGAGTTGGGTGGGACAACTGGTGGCCCGCACGGAGTCCCTAGGACATCCTCGTGGATTCAGAACTCTTCAGTTGCAGGACGGTGACGTCAGTAAGTTCCCGGGTAAGGGACAATAAAGTTCTCTGGAGGTAAGCAGAGACTATGAAAGCCTTGGTTTAGAGGCTAAAAAGTCTAAGGAAGAACAGTGTTGTTTTCCCCAATTGATCCCCTGTGGGTCGGACTCATACTTTTGCCTTTTACCCTTTTTGTGTGATGGCTTTGTTACCTTTTGAACTGCCACCGTCCCGGGCGTGAGTGCATTTGCTGGGAAGAGCCCACAAATGATGGGCTACAAGATCGTGTGTAAATAAACACGTCAGCCCACCCTGCTCATAAATCGATCGTAAATACGCTCGTAGAGCATGGGAAACTCATACTCCACCCCACTCCTGTCAGCTCTTCAGGAGCTTCTTGGTCAGTGTAAGCTCAAAATCGAAAGAAAAACCTTGTCGAGTTTTCTTGATGAATGTGACGGTTGTGCCCCGTGATTTATAGTGTCAGGATCTCTTACTTTAAGAGCATGGGACAAGTTAGGAAAATATCTGGATAGGGAAGCCACAGAAGGTAAGCTTAAGCCCGGATCGAAACCTCTCTGGTAAATGGTCCGTGCCTGCTTAGAGGATAAACGATGTGAGGAAGCTGTTAGGACAGGTCAGAAAATCCTTACAGAGCAACAAGAAAGTATGTCAGAGGGAGAAAAGGTCCTGAAGGAAGAAAAGAAAAGAAAAGAAAAGGAGACAAAAGGAACAGAGAGAAGGCAGAGATAAAAAAGGGATAATCAGGACCAGGAAACAAATAAGATATATCCCTCTTTAAAAGCCTTGACCTTAGGAATGTCAGATGATTCAGAGCTTAGTGAGGATGATGAGGCTGATCTCGAGGAAGAGGCTGCTCAGTATGAGAGAGAGAGAGATATGATCCAGACTGGCCACACGCTAACGCCACGTGGAAGCGAGGCAGACAATTAGATAAGAAATCGGTTATACCAATAGCACCTCTATACAACCCTCAACATAAAAGCATGGTAAAGCCTGTAGGAGGTACTTCTTTTTGTCTAGAGGTGTGGAAAGAGATAGGATTGAGTTTTCCAGTTTTTCTGGATGCAAACGGGCAGCGATATCATGAACCTGTTGACTTTAAGACAATAAAGCAATTGGCAGAGTCAGTCAAAACCTACGGGGTCAACGCAGCTTTTGTTATCACTCAAGTTGAGGCTCTTGGCAGATACTGTCTCACCCCTGGAGATTGGGGGAGTTTAGCTAGAGCTTGCCTCTCTCCGGGTCAATACTTGGATTGGAGATCTTACCTGTATGAATATGCTAACACTCAAGCTGCCATAAATCTGGCTTCAGGAGCGGACCCTCAGAGACATTGGGACGCAGACATGCTATTGGGAAAGGGAGATTTGCTCTGGACCAGACTGGTTATCCAGAACTGGTCTATAGCCAGATTAATGAAATAGCCATTAAAGCCTGGAAAGCATTGCCTAATAGAGGCACAGTCTCCGGGAAACGTACCAAGGTTCTGCAAGGATCAACAGAGCCTTTTTCAGACTTTGTAGCCAACATGGTAGAGTCTGCTACCAAGATCTTCGGAGACCCTGATACAGCCAAGCCTCTTATTAAGCAGTTAGTATATGAACAATGTACAAAAGAATGTAGGACTGCTATAACGCCATATAAACATAAAGGTTTAGAGATTTGGATGAAGGTCTGCAGGGAAATAGGAGGGCCATTGACTACTGTTGGCCTAGAGGCAGCAATGATACAATTAAGGAAGAAGGTTACTACAGATACCTGCTTCAAATGTGGCCGTAAAGGGCATTATAGAAGACAATGCCCTGACAGAGGTGGGGAACAGGGTAGTAGCAGACCTCCACAGCCTGGATTGTGCCCCCGCTGTAAGAAAGGGAACCACTGGGCAAATGAGTGTCGATCTGTGAAGGACTTGGATGGTCGACCCCTATCGACAGGATATGGTGGTGCACGGCCAAAAAAGAGACATCGGGACCCACGTCCCCAGGGCCCTCAAATGTATGGGGCTCTATAGAAAGACAGGCAGGGACAGGACAAACAGAGGCCTTGGCCTTCTCTTCACCACCCGAAGGACCGAGGAGAGCCACTAAAGGCTCCGCAGGACTGGACCTCCACTCCACCCCCAGACTTGTACTGACCCCCCAAATGGGAGTGCAGCCTGTAGACACAGATTTTAGAGGACCCCTCCCTAAAAACACAGTTGGGCTATTGTTGGGATGCTCTTCCACTGCCTTGAAAGGTTTACAGATTGGGCCCGGAGTAATTGACCCTGATTATTTAGGCACAGTAAAAGTCCTGGTAGCCTCTCCCCAGGGAATTACTGCCATTTCCCCTGGAGACAGAATTGCCCAGATGGTGCTTCTGCCTAGTTTACATAGGCGCTTTCCTGCTGAAAATAGAATCAGAGGAGACAGGGGCTTGGGATCTACAGGCTCCCGATTTGCCTTTATCTCATTGGAACTAGGTGATCGTCCAGTGTTAACATTGAGTGTGGAGGGACGCTCATTCCTTGGTCTGTTAGACACTGGAGCAGATCATAGTATCATCTCTGTTCATGATGGCCACCTAGGTGGCCTATGCAAACATCATCTCAGACCCTACGTGGTTTAGGGTACGAAATGGCTCCTTTAATGAGCTCCAAAGAATTGGCATGGATGGATACAGAAGGGAGATCAGGAAAGATTACTCCCTATGTTATAGACATTCCCGTGACTCTGTGGGACAGAGATGCTTTGATAGATCTAGACATGAGACTGACAAATGATTACTCCCCACAAGTCCAGGATGTGATGGTAAAAATGGGCTACATGCCCAGAAAAGGTCTAGGAAAATATTTACAAGGACAAGTTGACCCAGTACTGTCGAATTCAAGAAGAGACAGGACAGGTCTGGGTTGTTCCTAGGGGCCATTGAGGGAGGAATACCCTTTACATGGAAAACAGAGGAGCCTGTGTGGATTCCTCAATGGCCTTTATCCTCTGAAAAATTAACTTCTGCTGCTGAATTGGTGTCTGAACAGTTGAAATTGGGACATATACAGCCATCCATCACCCTGGAACACACCCATATTTGTTATCAAGAAAAAATCAGAAAAGTGGCGATTATTACATGATTTAAGACCTATCAATTCTCAGATGCAAATAATGGGTCCCATACGGAGGGGTTTACCATTGCTCTCTAGTATTCCTGCTGATTGGCCTATTATTATTATTGATATTGATATTGCTTTTTTCCATCCCTCTGGCCCTGCAAGATAGCGTGCGATTTGCGTTTACTTTGCCCTCTATGAATAATGAAGAGCCTGATAAGCACTATCAGTGGGTGGTCTTGCCTCAAGATATGGCTAATAGCCCTACTATGTGTCAGCTTTATGTAGGACAAGCCCTACAGCCTGTACGTGACCAATTCCCAAAATTAAGAACAATGCATTTTATGGATGATATTTTGCTTTCTGCTAAAGATTGTGGCACCCTAGAAGCAGCCTATGCGCAAGTGGTTAAGGTGCTTGAAAACAATCAATTGTTCATAGCACCAGAAAAGGATCAAATGGGCAAAAAGGGGGAGTATTTAGGAACAAAAATTACTCCTCATAGTATTTCCCCTCAGAAAATTGAATTACGAAAAGATCATTTAAAAACATTAAATGACTTTCAGAAATTACTAGGAAGCATAAATTGGATTCGACCCTATATTAAAATGCCCAATGTAGATTTACAACCACTCTATGAGATCCTGAAAGGGGATTCTCAGCTTGCTTCACCCCGTGCTTTGACCAAGGAAGCACGATTATCTTTGAGGAAAATAGAAGAAAGACTGGAAAAGGCAATGCTAAGAAGGTACAAGGAAAAGGAAGATCTCCTTTTGTGTATACTGAGAACCTTTTGTCAGTCTATAGGAATGCTATGGCAACAAGGACAGCTTCTTTGGATTTATAACCATATTTGTCCTAATAAGACCCTTGAATATTATCCTTCTGCTGTTGCACAGCTTGCTGTGTTAGGTGTTAAATCTTGCATTCAGCATTTTGGTATTTTACCCAAGAAAATTATTATACCATATCCTACAGCTCATATGGAAACATTGTGTGCCTTGATAGATGATTGGGCCATATTACGCTGTAGTTTTTTTTTTCTTTTCTATTTTTCGGAGCTGGGGATCGAACCCAGGGCCTTTCGATTGCTAGGCAAGCGCTCTACCACTGAGCTAAATCCCCAACCGCTGTAGTTTTAATGGAGAGTTTGACAATCATTATCCTAAGGATCCTTTGCTACAATTTTTTACTGAACATCCAGTGATTTTTCCTAAGGTCACTGCCTCAGAGTCTTTGTCTGGAACGTTAGATATTTATACAGATGGCTCCAAAACAGGTGTAGGTGCCTATATGGTTGATTCTCAAGAACCAGTGCTAATTCAATACAGTCCAGGCACCCCCCAAATTACGGAATGTAAAATTGTATTGGAAGTTTTTAAAAGATTTCATGATTCTTTTAATTTAATTTCTGACTCTGCTTATGTGGTTAATGCTGTGCTCTCACTTGAAATTGCAGGGCCAATTCGGTCGACTAGTACCGTATGTCAAATTTTTTTAGAATTACAAAATTTGATTTGGGCCAGAAAAAATAAATTTTTCATACAACATGTTCGATCCCATACTAATTTGCCTGGTCCCATGGCCAGCAATAACGCCATGGTGGATACTAGTACTCGTAGAGAGTTTATTTTTCATGCCGCTCCAATTGATCTCGCTAGAGAATTTCATCACAAGTTTCATGTTCCTGCTTTTACTCTTCACCAGAAATTTAACATCTCTAGAGCTGCAGTCCGTGATATGGTACTATGTTGCCAAAGCTGTGTTCAATTTCACCACCCCCCTCACATGGGAATTAATGCGCACGGCTTACTTCCGATAAAACTTTGGCAGATGGATGTCACACACATATCTCAATTTGGAAATTTAAAATATGCTCATGTTTCCATTGATACCTGTTCCGGTATTATACATGCTACTCTGATGACTGGTGAAAAGGCTCGTAATGCCATTAGTCATTGCTTAGAGACATGGGCAGCCTGGGGAAAGACTGATAGTCTCAAGACAGACAACGGGCCCGCCGACACAGCAAAGTCCTTTCAGGCATTTTGCCAGACAATGCAGGTCGGTCATACTACAGGATTGCCATACAATCCCCAGGGTCAGGGAATTGTGGAAAGAGCGCATTGTACCTTAAAAGAGCTTATACAAAAACAAAAAGAGCGAAATTGCAGCAGCCAAACGCCAAAAGAACAACTTTCTTTAGCTCTTTTTACTCTAAATTTCTTACTTTTGGATGCACAAGGCTGCTCTGCCACGGATCGTCATGCTGCTACTACACCTATGACTAATGCAGAAGTAAAGTGGAAGGATGTCTTAACTGGTGAATGGTGTGGCCCAGATCCCGTGATTTTGAGATCTAGGGGAGCTGTTTATGTTTTCCCACGGAATCAAGACAATCCAATCTGGGTGCCTGAGCGTTTGACTCACAAACTGCCTCCTGCTCCTCCTGACAATGAAACTACGCACTCTATTATTGCTGGGAATGGTAATCCAGGTTGATTCACTCACACTGTGGGCTATTACCAGATCCTGGCCAGTACCTATGCCAGTTCATAGCAATTCTACTGTTTTGCCAACCTTTTTCTCCACCTCCTGTTTGCGTGATGTTCCTTGTATAGTGCCAAATGGAGAATTGCCCCAAAGGTATACTGCCACTAATCTTTTGTTGTTGCATACATTATGTTTCACTCTTAGAAATTCCTCCCAGCCTCATCTATGGCTGGGAAGGACCACATTAGCTAATTGGTTGGATCCTATGAGCAGCAGTGCTATGGGCACTGGGACCATTCTGGCTGCTTTGAGTCAAGTTACCCAAGGAGCCTCTTCAGGCAGCGGAGACACATCAGTCAATAATTCTGCTGATTTGAACATTACAACTTTGATTATGATGCATAATTGTAGTTTTCCATCACGCCCAGGGCAAGGCAATCACACACTGGTTAATTCTACCTGTCATAGAGTCCTACATGCTTGCCCCCCATATCAAGAGTTCCCACCTGATTTTACCCCATGTCAGCATCCATTCCATAGAGCAAAACAATTCCTATCAGGATTTGGATTTTCCCCTCCTCTTGGCCATGTACAGTTCGAAGGGGGAGAAAATAAGACTGGCAATCATAATTTTTGGCCTTGGTATCAATGGGTATTGTCAAATGAGCAGGGAGCATACACATCTCTAATTCCTTTTGCCCGATTATTGGGTGAAGACTTCACATTGTATAATATTTCAGCCACTAGAACAAATAACAAAACCAGTTTAGTAAATGTAAAGATTAATGGCCTATTAGCAAATGATACTACCATTGGTGCTTCAGTATGTGTTAGACCACCTTTCTTCTTTCTGATAAGCACTAATGTAAGCAATGATGCCTTAAATTGTAATAACACTGATGTAGTCTGCTATTTAGCTGAATGCTGGAATGGCACCAATGATACCGCAGTGATTGTCAAGATTCCCTCCTTTGTGCCAATCCAGAGGCCAACCCAGATAGCTTTCCTATTCTTAATTTGCTAAGAACCAGAAGGGATTTTGGAATTACGGCAGCCATAATTTCAGCTATTGTGCTTCTGCTGCCGCAGCTACTATAGCCGAGATTGCTATGACTAATCAAGTACAGACGGCTGAAACTATCAATCAGATTGTGGAAAGAACCGCAGTGGCGCTAGAGATACAAGAAGAATTTAATACCCACTTGGCATCTGGCCTTCTATTAGCTAATCAACGGATAGATTTAATCCAAGAACAAATTGAAGCACTATATCATATGACACAGCTGTCCTGCGTTTCCTCCCTTAGAGGTTTATGCATTACTCCTTTGCAAGCTAATTTTTCTCAGTATTCTCAACAGAACAAAGAAATCTCGAATTATTTGAAAGGAAACTGGTCCGTGAAAGCAGAGCAACTATCGAGACAATTGCTGATGCAAATTGCTGTCCTTAACAACACTAGACTGGACCTCATCACGTTTGGAGATTTCACCTCATGGATTACCAATGCCTTCTCCTTTTTTAAAGAATGGGCTGGCAAGTTTGCCTGGGGGACCGTTGTCCTCTTGGGATGCGGAGTATGTCTCTGGCTCGTCTGCCGTTTAAAAAGAGAGCATGCCAGACACAAAGCGATTGTTTACCAGGCTATGGTCGCCATTGAAAATGGTACTTCTCCCAACATATAGCTGGCCTCTTTAAAAAATTAGGAGTTTGCACTAGATCATTTTTTTTGGTTCTTTTTTTCAGAGCTGGGGACCGAACCCAGGGCCATGCGCTTCCTAAGCAAGCGCTCTACCACTGAGCTAAATCCCCAACCCCAACTAGATCATTTTTTGTCTCTGTCATATGAAGTCATTGTATCCAGAGACAGGCAACTTTCCTCAGGCTCAGACCAACCTAAGACACGGGCCCTGGGGGCGATAGGGTAACCCAATGACGGGTAATTCTGAGTCGCCAAGAGAAACGACCTAAGACAGGAGCAATGACAAAATTGACGTGACACCCTGATCTAGACCAGTCATTTTTAGTAAACGAAAAAGAGGGAGATGTAGGGAGCGGCGTGGTCTAAAAAGATGGCGCCGACATCCGGTACTCGATTGTGGTAAACACCCGTACAGTGCATGTGTTGGCATGTCTCCGGAAGCTACCAGGCCGGGGCAATATCATGCTAATGAGGTGCTTCATGCTCCACCAATTCCTGGAGGACAAGTATACAACCATAGCCTGTTATGTATATAAGGCGAGCGCCTTTGCTGCTCAGGGTCCCCGTATCAACAATGAGGTGGTCCTGCAATAAAGGCTGTTGAGAAGAATCTGACAGTGTTGCATCTTCCTTGCTGGCCGAGTTGGGCGCGACAAAAAGTTGAAGTAAAAATATGGTTACAATAATCTCCTAGTGTGTGTAGATACCTTCTCAGGAATAGATAAAAGCTTTCCCCACCAAGCAAAAGTCAGCCTCAGTAGTCATCAAGAAGATACTGAAAGAAATCTTCCCTGGGTTTAGAGTGCTCAAGGTAATCGGGTCAGACAATGGCCCTGTTTCTTTTCTGAGGTAAGGCAGGGTGTGGCAAGGTATTTAGAGGTCGATTAGAAATTACATTGTATCTACAGGCCTCAAAGTTCAGGACAAGTAGAGTAAATAAATAGAACTCTAAAAGAGACCCTGATCAAATTGACCATGGAGTCTGGCACAGACTGGGTGGCACTCCTTCCTTCTTGCTCTCTTCCGAGCAAAAAGTACTCCTTCCAGATTCAGCCTTACTCGCTTTGAGATCTTATATGGGGCCTCAGCTGGCCTCGGCTCCTCTAACTGTATTAGATGATGTTACTAAAACAAAGTGTCATAGTAATAATGATTTATATGTCAGACAAAAAGACCTACGTGTGATACAGAAAGAAGTCTAGTCACAGCTGACAGCAGCCTATGCCCGGGGATCCCTGAGACATCTCACCAATTCCAGGTCGGAGACTCTGCTACATTCAACAACACTGAGCCGAGACACTTGAGTCTCACTAAAAAGGACCGTACCTGGTGCTGCTGATCACCCTGACAACCATCAAGTGTCAGCCCTCGCCAGCCGCGAACTAGTTGTTGGGGCCGAGTGCTGGGACCTAGACTGACACTCACATCTTCAAAAAGCTCCCTAGACTTTCACATCAGATAAGTGGATACATCAGAGACATGACTGGGGGCGGTTGCTGTAATGCTCACTTGAGGAGTGTGCTCTATAAACAAGAATTTTATGTTTCCCTTGGGCTCCATCGAGATAGGTTCCCCAACCGCAGATGTGGGACTAGGCTTGATTTATATTTCAAATGGAATAACATTCCCTTACTATGAAGGCATTATGTACCTTAGTACTCCTAACACTTCTTGGGACTGTTCCTCTGGGATCACAACCTGCATAAGTTTAGACGTTCTAAAAGGCAGTCATGACCTTGGTGTGTAGGTTCAGAGAGTGTCCACATTGGAATCCTGATGCTAAAGACTTAGTAAGACACAAACAAGAGTTGAGAATTACTCTGGCAATTATCTTAGGGCTGAGTGTAGGTGCTGCAAGGGCAGCTACAAGGACATCGGTTGTTGCCCTACAACACAAGGTTTATTGAGGATTCAGGGCTGCCATTGACTTAGATATAAAAAGAGTAAAATGACTTTTCAGATGACCTCCAAGAATCCCTAACTTCCCTCTCAGATGTAGTCCTTCAAAATAAGAAATAATTAGACCTGATATTCCTTTAAAAAGGAGGTCTACATGCTATCCTAGAGAAAAAAAATGTTGTTTCAACCTAGACAATTCTGGGGTTGTTTTATTCTTAAAGATGGAAGATTATGAGCTGCTCTGAGAGAAGAGTGTTGTTTTTATAGAGACCATTCAGATATATACTAAAAGTTAGTTCTATGATTAGATATAGCCACTAGAAGAAGTGGGGAATGAAAGATTAAAAATGCAGACAAGTAGTCAGAAGTTTAGAAATACTCTCTCATCCCTAAGAGTCCCTAAATACCTCAAATTCCAGACCCTTCTCTCTGCCTGTAAGTAGGTAAAAGGACACATTGCTTGAGCCTGCTCTCCCAGAAACTAGATAAAAGGGCATAAGATAAGGACCTTAAGTCCGTGGTCCCGACCTAGTAAAGATAACAGGAAGCATCTTCCAGGAACTAGCTGACCATAAAATTAGATTACAATCTTGAAAGCAATCTTGAGAGACAGGAAGTTTCTCCTTGTGATTTTTCACTGGTATTCTCGACATTTTCAATGACGCCATGCCTACCCACTTGGGTTTAGTTTTTTTTTTTTTTTTTTCCTTTAAATAGCCCTTCTGCCAGCTACTCCTGGTCGAACTCCTCTACCCCTTCGTGGGATACGAGCCTCAACACCACTGCACTGGTTCCTATCAATAAACCTCGTGTTATTACAGCAAGGAAAGTCTCATGTGAGTTCTTGGTGGGGGTCGCTTCATCCTGAGACTTGAGTGAGGGTCTCCCTGCTCAACGGGTCTTTCAAGGAAAGAGGTCAGATTGGCCTACACACTAACTGCCAAGTCAGCTTGGCTATGCAGAAGAAAATGTGTTTATATATTACAGTTGCAGTGTGTCCCTGCCTGATGCTGGTGTTTGTCTTTCCTGGCTCATGTCCTGCCAGTGCCCTGGTCACTCTGTGTGAGTATCAGCTTCTCCCAAGTAATCTGTTCTTCTATACTGAGACCCAAAACCCTTCTCCAAACATGTATAGGGCTGTGATAAATTGTGATAAATATTTTATAATAACTTCTCTTTCTTCCTTCCTTCCTTTCTTTCTTTCTTTCTTTCTTTCTTCTCTCTTCCTTCCTTCTGTCCTTCCATGCTTCCTTTTCTTGTTTTCCTTCCTTCCTGCCTCACTCTCTCTTTTCTGCCACACACACATATGCCCGCCCCACTTTGGATCAGTCTTAGTATTGTACCCCAGGCTGTCCTCCATTTTTGATCACTGTATTTGAGATCACAGGCATGTACCGACACACCAGCTAAATATTTCACTTTTGTGGCTTCCAGACAGACTTGCCTTTGATTCTACCTAGCGATTCCACTTCTACATTTACTCTAAAGATGTGAAATCTGAGGTCCAAGTTTTTTCTTCTCATTACTTCATTATTTTTTTTTTGTTATTATTTCTGTTCGGTGCTGGGGACTGAACACTAGAGTTCATGTGGCAGAAGCCTGAGCCTCACCACTGAGCTGCATCACTGCCGTACAGCAGCGTTATCCATGATAGTTAAAATGTAGAAAAGTGGCTCAGTGGTTAACAGTACTTGCTAGGTTCAGTTCCTAGCACCCACAGGATGGCCCACAACCACCTGTAATAGAAGTACTGGGGGCTACTATGCCTTACTCTGTCCTACACACACACACTGAGTGCAGACAAACATGCAAAATAAAAATAAATACATTTTTTTTGGTTCTTTTTAAATACATTTTTTAAAGACGTGTAGAAAATAATTCTCAATTCACCAATATGTGGATAAAGCACAATACATACGTGCAGTGAAATGTCCCCCACATGCTGCACTTTGGGTGACTGTGTGCCATGCTGTACATGCTCACACGGGGCCACACACTCCACAATGGCTCTCGTGTGAAGAATCCAGCACCAACCAACAGGTTGCTCGTGGTCAGCAAGAGGTGTACACAGGGGACAACAAATAGTGATTTGGTGTGTTTGGGAGATTTTTTTTTTTTTTGATAATTAAGCAGTTGCTGACTACCTGATATGGGTGCTGGGAATTAAACTTGGTTTCTCTGAAAGAGCAGCAAGTGTTCTTAGCTTCGGAGCCACCTTTCCAGCCCCCAACCATCTTTAAGCATACAGTTCAATGGCACTTAGTAAACCCGGTGTTGTGCAGATGTCAGTTGTATGAAGACTAAAAGCCTTTTATTCCAGTGCTTAAGAACATAGGCCAGTTGCTCCCATGCCTGGTCTCCTGGTGTTGTTTCAATAGCAGCCAAGTAAACATGTTTTGCCTGAGGGTGTCCTTGGGCATCATTTCAGGCCATTGTTGATGTCCGGTTGATCCAGCAGTACATTTTGAAGACTGTTTTTTCCCTTTAATTGTCTTGGCCTCTGCAGGAGCAATCACCCGTGAGCATGGCAGTTCATCAGGGAATTGTTCTTTCCAGTGCATGCATGGTCTGCATGTCTGTCCTTTATTATTAGTAGTATTAGTATTAGTATTATTAATTTTATTCGTTTACATTTCAAATAATATTCCCCCTTTCCAGTTACAGTTTCAAAAACTCCCCATCCCATTATCCTCTACATCCTCCCCTTTGCCTCTATGAGGTTGCCTCCCCACCCACTCACCCACTCCAGCCTCACTGCTCTAGCATCCCCCTACCCTGGGGCATCAAGCCCCACAGGACCAAGGGCCTCCCATCCCACTTATGTCAGAGAAGGCCATCCTCTGCTACATATGTGTCTGGGTCCATGGATCCCTCCATGTATACGCTGGTTGGTGGTTTAGTCTCTGGGAGCTCTGGGGGGTCCGGGTATTTGATACTGTTCCCTTTGGGTTTATTATTACTGTTATTGTTATTTTATTTTTTGGTTCCCTCACCTTTGTCCTGTGTCAGGTTTTGAAATTGGGTGATGTGACGCATCCGACCTTCTCAGAGTTGTCTGTAGGTTTTGGTGTACTGCGGGCTTCTTGGGTTTTGTTTGTTTTTTATGGCAGATCCTATTCGACAGCTCAGGCTGAACTAGAACTTGGTGGTGATCCTCCTGCCTCTGCCCACCCAGGGCTGGGGTTATAGACTTGCACCACTACATATCTGTCCGACAGCCTTTTTCTTTTCTTTACATTTTCCTTATGTGGTTTCTGTCAGTTTGAGTTTGTGAGCTGGAACTCTGTTGTCATTTACCAGGTTCCTCAGTCCCATGTGTAGCCATCCAGTGACGAGACCCAGGATATGTTTGTTGTCTTGCTAGCAGGAATGCTGGGTGTGTGAGTGCACGTGTGCAAGTGCGTATCCATGTGTGTTTTAAGAATTGGAGCAGGAGTCTGGGTTTATGCCCCCTGTGTTGCTAGCATCTGTCAGTGACCTTCACCTAGGTCATTTTGCCTTTGGAGGTGATTAGAACTCTAAAGGCCATTGTGTGTGACTGAGGTGACTCAGGGAAGAATCAGGCAATAAAGTGCCTGGCAGCAGCTCAGTGCACAGGGATTCTGTTGTTGTTGTTATTAGAACTGTGTGTGGGACTCAGGCCCTGGCTTGGAGCCATTTTCTGGCCTAGGCTGTCTGCCCTTCTGTCCTCTGGAGGGGAAGCCTGCAATGCCTGTGGACCTACCTCAGAGGCATGTTCAGGAGTGCAGCAGCCCTCTCGGTGCACCTGATGTGGCCACTCTGGGGAAGGAAGGCTGGAGCCTCACTCACCCGGTGCTTGCACCAGTCTGTAAGTGTCCTGCATGGCACTCTACCATGTTCACAGCCCTGGGGGTGAGGGGTCCTGGGGTCTGGCTTGGTCCTGCTTTTAAAGCTGTGCATGAGCTGGCTCTTCCAGACCTTTCCAGACTGCAGCTGTCCCCTCCCTTGCTCTGCTTCTCTCATTTGGGACTTAGCTCTGCATGGATGCTTGTATGTCGGCTGCTGCTGCCCATGGTTGTACAGTGCCCCGCCCAGCACATAGTACATAGTGGATACACAATGCATCATAGTCGGCTGACTGTGTTATACACAGCTTAGAACAGTGCTGTTCCCTGATTCATCTGTGTACTGACTGCCATTCACAAAGGCCACCCTCTGGAGTATCCCAAATTTGTGGAAGAACAATTAAGTCTCTTCCTCAAGGCCATTGAACTTCACTCATTTCTGTTCATCTGTAAGTGTGTGTCCTCCTACCCTGCACCCTCCCCACCCCAACCTAACTTCCCCTATGCCATCCTCTGTCCCTCCACACTCCCACTGTCAGGCCTCATCCATCTCATCCATATTCTCTCCCTCTGCCCCGCCCCCTCCCATCCCCAGGTGAATAGCCACCTGGTGCACCTGGCTTTACAGGGTGTCCACAGGGAGAGGCTCTGCTGCTGTGACCTGTGAGACCCATGAAGCATAGGTTGGAGACAGGGCCAAACTGAGAAAAGAGGCAGTGTGACAAGCACTTGTTAGAATCCATCAAACACCAGAAAAAGAGCCAGAGATACAGCAATGGGCTGGAGAGAAGGCTCCTCAGCTGAAGGGACCTGCTACTAGTCTTGGTGACACGAGTTCGATGCCTGGGACTCACATAATGGGAGCTAAGGATCAACTCCTGCAAGATGTCCTCTGACCTCCACACACACATGCTGTAACATGCAAACGCCCTGAAAATAGATAAGATATAACTTAAATAAAAACCTAAAACACAACCAATCAAATAATGTGAAATCTGCACACATTACCAAACAGAACCACACAAAACCCAGAAAGCAGAGAGAGAGAGAGAGGAAGAGGCTCTGTGATCCCCTAGGCCACACCCTTCCTACAAGTGTCACCTGTACTAGGAGCAAGCAGAATATATGTGCATAGATATATACGTATTAGGGGATTTCTGTTCATTTATTAAATACATGGTGTCACCTAACACTGGCTGGCCTCAACATCACTGTGTACATGACTTTCTGATCCTCCTGCTTCCACCACATAAAAGCTGGGATTACAGGTCTGTGCCATCATGCCTGGTTGTGCAGTGCTGGGCATAGGACCCAGGGCTCCCAGGAAACAAGCCCTCTGCCGCTGAGCTCCAGACCTAGATATTAAAAAGAAACACTTGTGATGATGGTGCACACCTTTAATCCCAGCACTTTTGAGGCAGGGGCAAGAGAATCTCTGTGAGTTTGAGGCCAGCCTGGTCTATAGTTCAAGTTCCAGGACAGCCAGCAGAACACGTAGAAACTCTGCTTCCAAATAATAAAATAAATAAAATAAACAAAAACGTGAAACAATTAGCAATCCTGTTCTGCAGCCTGTTTCATTGATATCAGTTCATTGTATCACTAACCATTCTTTTACACTACGATTCTTTCCTACATTTTTTCATCATAAAAATCGAGCACTTAGCTGGGCAGTGGTTCATATCTGGAACTCCAGCGCTTGGAATGACAGGCTTGGCTGAGGCTAGAACACTGCTGTGAGTTCTAGGCCATCCTGAACCTCAGTGCAAATTTCAGACCATCCAGAACTACAGTGACACCCGGTCTCAAAACACAATAGCAACCACAAAATTAAAATACTTATCCAAGCTGGATGGTTCATAACTTTAGTCCCAAGACTTGGGAGACTTGGGAGACTTGGGAGACACCGAGCTTTTTCTTAAGGGCCTGACTCTACCTCTGGGGCCAAGAGTCCAAATCACTTTGGCTTAAGCAGAAAGGGTCGGAACCAGCCGATAGTGGGCCCCACACATTCCTGGGTGCTGAAAAGTTTCTACCTCCTTATGGGTGGTGAGGGGTGGACGGTGGCGGCTTGAACTGAAAGAAACTCGGGGAGGAGGACTTTCTGTTCTTTTCTGAGACTCTACTTTTGGGTAAGTCCTTTGCCTCCTCCAACCCTCATTTTCTCTACGCTTGGTTTTTTGTTTTTGTGCACCCTTCTGTCTGCCATGGTGGACAACACAAATGTCATCTGGGATGGCTGAACCTCTATCCCCCCAGCTCATCAGTGCCGCAGATGCCTTTGCCATCTCTTGGATGCAATGATAAAGCCAACAACTATACCTCACTTAGCCAAATACACAAATGAACTCATTTAGGAGATAAAAAGCTCATCTAAGTAGGTAAGATACATGTAATGGGCTTTACGACTTAGCCAGAAAGGCAGTAAAAAAGGTGTAAGGTATGTCAGCAAGTGAATGCTTAACAAACAAACGGGGCAAAAAGACCCAAGAAGTTTAGTAAAAAGTGGAAGTAAAAATATAGTTACAATTATCTCCTAGTGTGTGTTGATACATTCTAAGGGATAGATAAAAGCTTTCCTCACCAAGCAAAAGACGGCCTCTGTAGTCATCAAGAAGATACTGAAAGAAATCTTCCCCCAGGTTTCGAGTTCCCAAGGTAATCAGGTCAGACATCGGCCCTGCTTTCATTGCCAAGTTAAGCCAGGGTGTGGCCAGGTATTTGGAGGTCCATTAGAAATTACATTGTATCTACAGACCTCAAAGTTCAGGACAGGTAGAGTAAATAAATAGAACTCTAAAAGAGACCCTGACCAAATTGACCATGGAGACTGGCACAGACTGGATGGCACTCCTTCCCTCTTGCTCGCTTCAGAACAAAAAATACCCCTTCCAGATTCATCCTTACCTGCTTTGAGATCTTATATGGGGCCTCAGCTGGCCTTGGCTCCTAGGACTATATTAGATGATGTTACTGAATCAAAGAATCATAGAAATAATGATTTATATGTCAGGCAAAAAGACCCACAGTTAATACAGGAAGAAGTCTGGTCACAGCTGACAGCAGCCTATGCCTGGGGATCCCTGAGACATCTCACCAGTTCTAGGTCAGAGACTCGGGAACATAGAACGACACTGAGCCCAGACACTCGAGTCTCACTACAAAGGACTGTATCTGGTGCTGCTGACCACCCTGACAGTCGTCAAATCTCAGTCCTCGCCAGCTGCGTACTAGCTGTCAGGGCTGAGAGCTGGGACCTAGAGGGACACTCAGATCTTCAAAAAGCTCCCTAGACTTGCATATCAGATAAGTGCATACATCAGAGACCTGACTGGGGGTGTTGCTGTAATGCTCACTTGAGTAGTGTGCTTTAGAAACCAGAATTGTGCTTCCCCTGCGCAAAATCAAGATAAGTTCCTCAATCACAGGTGTGGGGGTAAGCTTGATTTCTATTGCAAATGATTTAACATCCCCTTACTATGAGGGCATTAATACGTTAGTACTCCTAACACTTCTTGGGACTGTGCCTCAGAGATCACAACCTGTGTAAGTTTACAAGTTCTAAAAGGCAGTCATGACCTTTGTGAGTAGGTTCAGGTAGTGTCCAGATTGGAATCCTGATGCTAAAGACTTAGTAAGACACAAAAGAGAGTTGAGTGTTATTGTAGCAGTTATCTTAGGGCTGAGTTTAGGTGCTGCAAGGGCAGCTACAAGGACAGCAGTTGTTTCCCTACAACACAAGGTTTATAGAGGATTCAGGGCTGCCATTGACTTAGATAGAAAAAGAGTAAAATAGACTTTTCAGCTGACCTCCAAGAATCCCTAACCTTCTCAGAGTTAGTCCTTCAAAATAAGAAAAAAGTAGACCTGATATTCCTTTAAAAAGGAGGTCTATGTGCTACACTAGAGAAAAAAAATGTTTCTACTTAGACTATTCTGGGGTTGTTTTATTCTTAAAGACGGAAGTTTATGCACTGATCTCAGAGAAAAGTGTTGTTTTTATAGAGACCATTCAGGTGTATACTAAAATTTAGTTCTATGATTGAACCTAGCATCTAGAAGAAGTAGGGAATGAAAGAATAAAAAATTCAGCAAAGAAGTCAGAAGTTTAGAAATGCTATATCAGCCCTAAGAATCCTTAAATACCTCAAATTCCAGACCCTGCTCTCTGCCTGTAAGTAGGTATAAGGTCCCATTTCTTGAGACTGCTCATCCAGGAAATAGATAAAAGGGCATATGATAAGGCCCTTAAATACGTGGCCCAGACAAAGTAACGGAAGAGGAACCTTCTACCAGGAAGTAGCTGACCATGAAATTAGATTACAATCTTAAAAACAATCTTGGGGGCTGGAGAGATGGCTCGGTGGTTAAGAGCACTGACTGCTCCAACAGAGGTTCTGAGTTCAAATCCCAGCAACCACATGGTGGCTCACAACCACCTGCAACAGGGATCTGGTGCCCTCTTCTGGTGTGTCTGAAGATGGCAGCAGTGTACTCATATAAATAAATAAATAAATAAATAAATAAATAAATAAATAAATAAATATTAAAAAAAGAAAGTAGAGGGAGGAAAGACACTTAAAAAAAAAAAGGGTTGGGGATTTAGCTCAGCGGTAGAGTGCTTGCCTAGCAAGCGCAAGGCCCTGGGTTCGGTCCCCAGCTCTGAAAAAAAAAAGGAAAAAAAAAAAAACAATCTTGAGAGACAGGAAGTTTCTCCTTGAGATTTTTCACTGGTATTCTCGACATTTTCCAATGACGCCATCCCTACCCCCTTGGGTTGTGGCTTTTTTCCTTTAAATACCCCTTCTCTCAGCTACTCGTGGTCGAACCTCAAACCCTGCGTGGGATACAAGTCTCGAACCCAGTGTACTGGTTCCTATCAATAAACCTCGAGTTATTACAGCAAGGATCATCTCACTTGAGTTCTTGGGTGGTCGAGTCATACCAAGACATGAGTGATGGTCTCCCCGCTCCAGGGGTCTTCCTAGAAAAGAGGCCAGATTGGCCTACACTCTAACTGCCAAATCATCCTTCTCTACGCAGAAGACAATGTGTTATTTATTAGAGTTGCGGTGTGTCCCTGTCTGATGCTCATGTTTTTGTTTATGGCTCATGTCCTGCCAGTACCCTGGTCACTCTGTGTGAGTATCATCTTCTCCCCAGTAATCTGTTCTTTTATATTGAGACCCAAAACCCTTCTCCAAAGATGTATAGGGCTGTGATAAATTGTGATAAATATTTTCTAATAACTTCTCTTTTCTTCTTTCTTCCTTCCTTCCTTCCTTTCTTTCTTTCTTTGTTCTCTCTTCCTTCCTTCTGTCCTTCCTTTCTTTCTTTTCCTTCCTTCCACCTCTCTGTCACACACACATATGCTTGCACTGAAAGACACCCCCCCTTAAAAGAAAAATTATATGAGCTTAAGGTCCACAAATATAAAAGTAAAGGAGTAAGTTTTAAGATTCACAGACTCAGAGCTGAAACAAGCCCGGGCAGGTCCAGGCACGCCCAGGCCCTGTGGGGCCTGCCCCGCTGTTAAGACTAACAGACCATAAAGATAAGGAAAAAGGAATGCAGGAACCAGCCCGAGTTATCAGTGCTGACTCATAGGCCATCTGGCAGGAAGGGATAAGCCCCTAGCCCCTGACATTCCGGACGCCCCAGCCTGCACGTACTCTTTTGCTGCATTTTAACCTCATTTGAATATGTTTGAAATAGCCAATACTCTTTTGCTGTGTTTTAACCTCATTTGAATATGCTTGAAATAGCCAATTGTGTGTAACCATGCATCCTCACCTCATTTGAATCCACCAATCAAGTCCCTGTAACCATGCATCTGCTTCTGTATGCCTCCTTCTGCTCCCCAGAACCCTATAAAAACCCGTCCCCGGTCTTGCTGGGCCCGCCAGTCCTTCCGAGCTGACTGAGACGCCCTCTGGTACCTGTGTAGACGTCCACAGGTACCTGTGTAACCTGACAATAAACCCTCTTGCTGATTGCATCCGGTGGTCTCGGCCTGGTCATTGGGTGTTGTGGTTTGCCTTGGAGTTCTCTCTGAATTTGTAAAATAAAGGCAAGAGCGCTAGATTTGGGCAGAGGGAGGAGTCAGGAGCGAGAGGGGGATTAGATTCAGAGAATAGGGTGAGAGAAGACAGTTGGTGACAGTTGAGCCAGTAGAACCTGAGCAGGGGGGGAAAGGATTGATCAGTTGAGAGAGTGAGGGAGGAGAAATGAAGATAGGTGGAAAAGGGGACAGTTTAGAGACACGATGGGGAACTGAGAAGAGTTAGAGGAGACAGGAGATGGAGAGAGGGGAGAAGCTAGGAGTCGTTGTAGGAGGAGAAACTAAAGCATGGAAGAGTTGATATAGTTGGGAGAGTGAGTAAAGAAAAATGGAAAGAGGGGAGAAGCGAGGAGTCGTTGTGAGAAAAGGAGAAGCTGGAGACCTGGCAAATAAAAGGTGCAAGGAATAGATGGTACCGGGTTTGTATGTTTAAGTGGGCAATTATATCTTACCAATTGGATCTAAGATTATTGTGTTGTGTGTTCTTTTACGTGAGAGTTTGAGTGTAAGAAAGTGTGTGGCTGGGCTGTGTTTCCGCCAAGATATCTAGCAGATATCTGGGGCACTGAGGTGTAGGACCTAGCAGGGTAAAAGACGAACATTACCGTTTAACTTTTATATAAATACAACAACAATTGGGCTTGGGGATCTCCTTCCCAAGGGAAGATTCTCTCCGAGGGTCTTTCAGCACCACTTTTGTTCAGCACAGGCTGTCCTCAAATTTGTGATCACTGTATTTGAGATCACAGGCATGTATGACACACCAGCTAAATATTTCACTTTTGTGGCTCCCAGACACAGACTTGCCTGTGACCTAGCGATTCCGCTTCTACATTTACTCTAAAGAAGTGAACTCTGATGTCCAAGTGTTTTCTTCTCATTATTTCATTATTTTTTTTGTTATTATTTCTATGCAATGCTGGGGACTGAACACTAGAGTTCATGTGGCAGAAGCCTGAGCCCCTGTAACCATGAGTTGCACCACTGCCCTACAGCAGCGTTATCCATGACAGTTAAAATGTAGAATGGGGGGGTTGGGGATTTAGCTCAGTGGTAGAGCACTTGCCTAGCAAGCACAAGGCTCTGGGTTCAGTCCTCAGTTCCAAAAAAAAAAAAATGTAGAATGGGGACTGGAGAGATGGCTCCATGGTTAACAGTACTTGCAAGGTTCAGTTCCTAGCACATACAGGATGGCTCATGACCACCTGTAATAGCAGTACTGGGGTCTACTATGCCTTGTTCTGGCCTACATACACACATTGTGTGCAGACAAACACGCAAAATAAAATAGTGTATATTCTACACTAGAGAAAAAATGTTGTTTCTACATAGACAATTCTGGGGTGGTTTTATTCTTAAGAAGGAAGATTATGCGCTGCTCTGAGAAAAGAGTGTTGTTTTTATAGAGACCATTCAGATATATACTAAAATTTAGTTCTATGATTAGACTAGCCACTAGAAGAAGTGGGGAATGAAAGAATACCTGATATGGGTGCTGGGAATCAAACTTGGTTTCTCTGGAAGAGCAGCAAATACTCTTAGCTTCGGAGCCACCTTTCTAGCCCCAACCATCTTTAAGCATACAATTCAATGGCACTTAGTAAACCTGGTGTTATGAGACTATCAGTTGTATGAAGAGTAAAAGCCTTTTATCCCAGTGCTTAGAACATAGGCCAGGTGCTCCCAAGTCCTGTCTCCTGGTGTTGTTTCAATGGCAGGCCGAGTAAACACCTTTTGCCTGAGGGTGACCTTGGGTGTCCTTTAGGGCCAGTGTTAATGTCCAGTTGAGCCAGCAGAATGAGTTGAAGACTGTTTTTTCCCTTTCATTGTCTTGGACTCTGTAGGAGCAGACACCTGTGAGCATGGAAGTTGAATTGGGAATTGTTGGTTCCAGTGCATGCATAGTCTGAAGGTCTGTCCTATTATTTTTTTTTTTTTTTTTTTTTTTTTTTTCGGAGCTGGGGACGCTAGGCAAGTGCTCTACTGTTGAGCCAATTGGTGGTTGGGGAACCACTATTATTATTATTATTATTATTATTATTATTATTATTATTATTAATCATTTTATTCGTTTACGTTTCAAATGATATTCCCCCTTCCCAGTTACAGTTTCAAAAACTCCCCATCCCATTCTCCCCTCTCTCCTCCCCTTTGCCTCTATGAGGGTGCCTCCCCACCTACTCACCCAGTCCAGCCTCACCACTCTAGCATCCCCCTACCCTGGGGCATAAAGCCCCACAGGACCAAGTGCCTCCCATCCCACTTATGTCAGAGAAGGCCATCATCTGCTACATATGTGTCTGGAGTCATGGATCCCTCCATGTATATACGCTGGTTGGTGGTTTAGTGTCTCAGAGCTATGGGGTCCGGGTGGTTGATACTGTTCCCTTTGGGTTTATTATTACTGTTATTATTATTTTATTTTTGGTCCCCTCACCTTTGTCCTGTGTCAGGCTTTGATATTGGGTGATGTGACGCATCCGACCTTCTCAGAGTTGTCTGTAGGTTATGGTGCACTGCAGGCTTCTTGGGTTTGCTTTGTCTTGTTTGTTTTGCTTGTTTTGTTTGTTTTCTAAGGCAGATCCTATTCTACAGCTCAGGCTGGACTAGAACTTGGTGGTGATCCTCCTGCCTCTGCCTACCCAGGGCTGGGGTTATAGACTTGCACCACTACATATCTGCCTGACAGCCTTTTTCTTTTCTTTACATTTTCCTTATGTGGTTTCTGTCAGCTTGAGTTTGTGAGCTGGAGCTCTGTCGTCATTTACCAGGTTCCTCAGTCCCATGTGTAGCCATCCAATGATGGGACCCAGGCTAGGTTTGTTGTCCTGCTAGCAGGAATGCTAGGGGTGTGAGTGCACGTGTGCAAGTATGTATCCATGTGTGCTCTCAGAATTGGAGCAGGAGTCTGGTTTTCTGCTCCCTGTGTGGCTAGCATCTGTCAGTGACCTTCACCTAGGTCATTTTGCCTTTGGAGGTGATTAGAACTCTAAAGGCCATTGTGTGTGACTGAGGTGACTCAGGGAAGAGTCAGGCCATAAAGTGCCTGGCAGCAGCTCACTGCACAGCGATTCTGTTGTTGTTGTTGTTGTTGTTATTGTTGTTGTTGTTAGAACTGTGTGTGGGACTCAGGCCCTGGCTTGGAGCCATTTTCTGGCCTAGGCTGTCTGCCCTTCTGCCCTCTGGAGGGGAAGCCTGCAGTGCCTGTGGACCTACCTCAGAGGCATGTTCAGGAGTGCAGCAGCCCTCTCGGTGCACCTGATGTGGCCACTCTGGGGAAGGAAGGCTGGAGCCTCACTCACCCGGTGCTTGCACCAGTCTGTAAGTGTCCTGCATGGCACTCTACCATGTTCACAGCCCTGGGGGTGAGGGGTCCTGGGGCCTGGCTTGGTCCTGCTTTTAAAGCTGTGCATGAGCTGGCTCTTCCAGACCTTTCCAGACTGCAGCTGTCTTGTCCCCTCCCTTGCTCTGCTTCTCTCATTTGGGACTTAGCTCTGCATGGATGCTTGTATGTCAGGTGCTGCTGCCCATGGTTATCCCAGTGCCCAGCCCAGCACATAGTACATAGTGGATGGTCTATGTGCTACACTAGAGAACAAATGTTGTTTCTGCCACACAATTCTGGGGTTGTTTTATTCTTAAAGATGGAAGATTATTCACTGCTCTCAGAGAAGAGTGTTGTTTTTATAGAGACCATTCAGGTATATACGAAAATTTAGTTCTGTGATTAGACGTAGCTACTAGAAGAAGTGGGGAATGAAAGAATAAAAAATGCAGCTAAGAAGTCAGATTAGAAATGCTATGTCACCCCTAAGAAGCCCTAAATACCTCAAATTCCAGACCCTGCTCTCTGCCTGTAGGTAGGTAAAAGGTCACATTGCTTGAGCCTGCTCTCCCAGGAACTATATAAAAGCATATAAGATAAGGCCCTTAAGTACTTGGTCCCGACCTAGTAAATATAACAGGAACCTTCTCCCAGGAACTATCAGACCATAAAGTTAGATTACAATCTTAAAAGCAATCTTGAGAGACAGGAAGCCTCTCCTTGTGATTTTTCACTGGTATTCTCGACATTTTCCGATGATGCCACCTCTACCCCATTGTGTTGTGGGTTTTTCCTTTAAATACCCCCTCTCCCTGCTACTTGTGGTTGAACTCCTCTACCCCTCCATGGGATATGAGTCTTGACCATAGTGCACGGTTTCCTATCAATAAACCATGTGCTTTTTCCAGTAAGGACGGTCTCATGTGAGTTCTTGGGGGGTTGCATCATCCTGAGACTTGAGTGAGGGACTCCCCGCACTGGGTGTCTTTCATTTCGGGGCTCATCTTGGATTGGTGCCCACTCTCCTCCCTGAATACCCACTGGGAAATGAGATAGCTTCTGTGTATTTGTGTTGTGTCTTTGTGTATCTGTGCCGGCTGAACTCTCGGTCTGCAGTCACTCCCGATTACTGGTATTTGCAATTGTTCCGTCTCAGATAGAGACAGAGGCTCGCCTCTCGGGAGGAGACGGGGGAGTGTGAGTATTGGTAGATGCTCACTGACTGTGCTGCTCTGGGAGATGTCTCAGGAGGCCAAAAGGGACACCAGGGACGCCTGGGAGATTCCCGTCTGGGTGCCTTTGATGATCTGGTGATTATCCTGGATTGGAGAAGAGACCCACCCTCCTGACCGTATGAATTTCCAGAGTGGTCTTTTCTGTGTGTCTTAGGTCTTTGTTTTGTGTTACTTGTGATTTTGATGATGAGACTCCTCTGAGTTTGAGTTTAGACCACTGGACTAAAGTTAGGGCTTGAGCACTCAACTTGTCAGTTGAGAGTAAGAAGGGATTGTGGCAGACATTTTGAACATTGGAGTGGCTGACGTTTGATGTCGGCTGGCCTCAAGATGGCATCTTTGACTTAAATATCATTTTTGTAGAATCTGCTCTCCTCCATCTGTCTTTGGTGCCCCATTGCTAAGGAGGAGTGATGTGGAATCCGCTCCCCTTCATCTGTCTTTCGTAAGCTCATGGAAGTTCCCATCTGAATCATTTCAGTTTTGTGGTGGTCGCGGGGTGGCCTCTAGTTTTCTGTTTTTGTACACAATTCTGTGTTTTGTCTGTTAATCTTTGATTGTCTTTCTGTGTTACTGAGTGCTATTTGTCCTCTTCAGCGGACCTATATTTTCTGGTTTGTCTACTTGTTTTTTCACCATCCCACTTGAGATGCTTGTTAGTAGCTGTTACAGGTCCTCTTTACTACTGAGGAAATACAGAATCCTACTAGAGGCCAGAAACAATATTCCAGACACAGATGGAAGGCCCTCACTTCTGCCTGTTGATGTGAATATGGCTAAAGGTAGGGAATGCTACAAGTCTTTTGCCAGGTGGGTCTGGGAGGGACTGAAAAACTCCTCACCAATTTGGCTAAAGTAAGGAAAAGATATGAAGAAAAAGTTGCAGAAACTTGAAGGGTTAAGCTAAGTCGCTGAGAGAGTTAGTGTAATTTGCAGAGAAAGTAAGGTTGAAGTGCAGTTCTGGTTGAAAAAGTAAGAAGGCAGAAAGAGCAGGAAACTAGGAAAGAAAAGAGACTGAAAGAAGAGAAAGCTAGAGAGAAAGGAGAGATAAAGGGCAGGGGAGGAACTTATGCTGGCCACAGTAGTTAGAGAGACTAGGAAGACAGTACCCTGCAATAGAAGAGAATTCCTGGCTAAATATCAGTGTGCCTATTATAAGTAAAAAGTGCACTGGGTGAGGGACTTCCCCAGGATAGAGGGGAAGCCCACCCTGTGTTTTGTGGATACAGGGGCCCAACACTCTGTGTCCCTATGCCCAAGTGGGCCTGTGTCCATCAAAAAACCTTGGGTACAGGGGGTTACCAGCAACAAATAATACTTACGGACTACCCAAAGAACAGTGGACCTTGGCATGGGCCGGGTAACCCACTAGTTCATGGTCATCCCTGACTGCCCATATCTCTTGCTCATGAAAAATCTCTTCATGAAGGTCAGAGATAAGTGGACAACACAAATGTCATCTGGGATGGCTGAACCTCTATCCCGCAGCACATCAGTGCTGCAGATGCCTTGGCCATCTCTTGGATGCAATGATAAAGCCAACAACTGTAAATATTATTCATTGCCCAGGACATCAGGAGGAAAGAGATTCAGTGGCATAAGGCAGTAATAAAGCAGATCAAGTGGTTCGAAAATGGATATGCAGGAGCCTATCCTGGTTGGAGGGGTACAAGAGACAGCCACTGGGAACTGAGATTGGACTAAGTGAGGGCCTCACTTAAAATGTACAACAGAAGAAAAGGCCCAAATTGCTTAGAAGAGTAAGGACAAAGGCACACTTGAGGGAAAGCTATACTCCCCAGAAAACAAACAAAAGACTCACTTTGCCAAATACACAAATGGACTCATTTAGGAGATAAAAAGCACATCCAAGTAGTTAAGATATATGTAATAGACTTTAAGACTTAGCCAGAGAGGCAGTAAAAAAGGTGTAAGGTAGGTCAGCAAGTAATTGTTTAACAAACAAACAGGGCAAAAAGACCTAAGAAGTTTAGTAAAAAGTCAAAGTAAAAATACGGTTGCAATTATTGCCTAGTGTGAGCAGATAACTTTTCAGGAATAAAAGCTTTCCTCACCAAGCAAAAGACGGCCTCTGTAGTCATCAAGAAGATACTGAAAGAAATCTCCTCCGGTTTGGAGTGCCCAAGGTAACCATGTCAGACAACCGCCCTGCTTTCGATGCCAAGGTAAGCCAGGTGTGGTCAGGTATTTGGAGGTCAATTAGAAATTACATTGTAGGGGTTGGGGATTTAGCCCAGTGGTAGAGCGCTTTCCTAGCAAGCGCAAGGCCCTGGGTTCAGTCCCCAGCTCCGAAAAAAAAAAAAGAAGAAGAAGAAGAAGAAGAAAAAAAGAAATTACATTGTATCTACAGACCTCAAAGTTCAGGACAAGTAGAGTAAATAAATAGAACTCTAAAAGAGACCCTGATCAAATTGACCATGGAGTCTGGCACAGACTGGGTGGCACTCCTTCCTTCTTGCTCTCTTCCGAGCAAAAAGTACTCCTTCCAGATTCAGCCTTACTCGCTTTGAGATCTTATATGGGGCCTCAGCTGGTCTCAGCTCCTCTGATTGTATTAGATGATGTTACTGAACCAACGTGTCATAGTAATAATGATTTATATGTCAGGCAAAAAGACCTATGTGTGATACAGAAAGAAGTCCAGTCACAGCTGACAGCAGCCTATGCCCAGGGATCCCTGAGCCTTCTCACCAGTTCCAGGTTGGAGACTCGGCTACATTCAACAACACCGAGCCCAGACACACGAGTCTCACTAAAAAGGACCGTACCTGGTGCTGCTGACCATGCTGACAGCCATCAAGTGTCAGCCCTTGTCAGCCGCGTACTAGATGTTGGGGCTGAGAGCTGGGACCTAGACTGACACATAGATCTTCAAAAAGCTCCCTAGAGTTGCACATCAGATAAATGGATACATCAGAGACCTGATTGGGGGCAGTTGCTTTAATGCTCACTTGTTGAGTGTGCTTTAGAAACAAGAATTTTATGTTTCCCCTGGGCTCCATCGGGATAGGTTCCCCAATGGCAGGTGTGTGGGTAGGATTGATTTCTACTGCAAATGATGTAACATCCCCTTACTATGAGGGCATTAATACTTTAGTACTCCTAACATTTCTTGGGACTGTGCCTCAGGGATCACAACCTGTATAACTTTACAAGTTCTAAAAGGCAGTCATGACATTTGTGAGTAGGTTCAGATAGTGTCCACATTGGAATCCTCATGCTAAAGACTTAGTAAGACACAAAAGAGAGTTGAGAATTACTCTGGCAATTATCTTAGGGCTGAGTTTAGGTGCTACAAGGGCAGCTACAAGGACATCGGTTGTTGCCCTACAACACAAGGTTTATAGAGGATTCAGGGCTGCCATTCACTTAGATATAAAAAGAGTAAAAAAGCCTTTTCAGCTGACCTCCAAGAATCCCTAACCTCCTTCTCAAAGGTAGTCCTTCAAAATAAAAAAAAATTAGACATGATATTCCTTTAAAAAGGAGGTCTATGTGCTACACTAGAGAACAAATGTTGTTTCTACCACACAATACTGGGGTTGTTTTATTCTTAAAGATGGAAGATTATTCACTGCTCTCAGAGAAGAGTGTTGTTTTTATAGAGATCATTCAGGTGTATACGAAAACTCAGTTCTATGATTAGACCTAGCATCTAGAAGAAGTGGGGAATGAAAGAATAAAAAATGCAGCCAAGAAGTCAGATTAGAAATGCTATGTCACCCCTTAGAAGCCCTAAATACCTCAAATTCCAGACCCTTCTCTCTGCCTGTAGGTAGGTAAAAGGCCACATCTCTTGAGCCTGCTCTTCCAGGAAATAGATAAAAGGGCATAAGATAAGACCCTTAAGTACGTGGTCCCGACCTAGTGAAGATAACAGAAAGCTTCTCCCAGGACCTAGCTGACCATAAAGTTAGATTACAATCTTAAAAGCAATCTTGAGATACATGAAGTTTCTCCATGTGGTTTTTCACTGGTATTCTCTACATTTTCCAATGATGCCACCCCTACCCCCTTGGTTGTGGTTTTTTTTTTTTTTTTCCTTTATATACCCCTTCTCTCAGCTACTCGTGGTCAAACTCCTCTACCCCTGCGTGGGATACGAATCTCAACCCCAGTGCACTGGTTCCTAACAATAAACCTCGTGTTATTACAGCAAGGACCGTCTCACTTGAGTTCTTGGGGGGTCGTGTCATCCTGAGACTTGAGTGAGGATCTCCCTGCTCCGGGGGCTTTGTGAAACATGGCCAGATTGGCCTACACATTAACTGCCAAGTCAGCCTTGGCTACTCAAAGTACAATGTGTTTATTTATTGGAGTTGTTGTGTGTCCCTGCCTGATGCTGGTGTTTTTGTTTCCTGGCTCATGTCCTGCCTTTGCCCTGGTCACTCTGTGTGAGTATCAATTTCTCCCCAGTAATCTGTTCTTCTATACTGAGACCCAAAACATTTCTCCAAACATGTATAGGGCTGTGATAAATTGTGATAAATATTTTTAAAAACTTCTCTTCCTTCCTTCCTTCCTTTCTTCCTTTCTTTCTTTCTTTCTTTCTTTCTTTCTTTCATCTCTCCTCCTTCCTTCTGTCCTTCCATGCTTCCTTTCCTTCTTTTCCTTCCGTCCCTCTTCTCTGTCTCTTTTCTACTCTGCACAAAATCCCGCCCCACTTTGGATCAGGGTCTTAGTATTGTACCCCAAGCTGTCCTCAAATTTGTGATCACTGAATGTTGAGACCACAGGCACGTATGACACACCAGCTAAATATTTCACTTTTGTGGCTTCCAGACACAGACTTGCCTGTGACCTAGTGATTCCATTTGTACATTTATTCTAAAGAAATCAAATCTGATGTCCAAACATTTTCTTCTCATTATTTCATTATTTTTTTGTTATTATTTCTATGCGGTGCTGGGGATTGAACACTAGAGTTCATGTGGCAGAAGCCTGAGCCCCACCACTGAGCTGCATCACTGCCCTACAGCAGCGTCATCCATGACAGTTAAAATGTAGAGTGGGGGCTGGAGAGATGGCTCCGTGGTTAACAGTACTTGCTAGGTTCAGTTCCTAGCACCCACAGGATGGCTCACGTCCCCCTGTAATAGCAGTACTGGGGGCTACTATGCCCTATTCTGTCCTACACACACACTGCATGCAGACAAACACGCAAAATAAAAATAAATACATCTTTTTAAAGATGTGTAGAAAATAATCCCCAATTCACCAATATGTGGATAAAGCACAATACATTCGTGCAGTGAAATGTCCCCCACATGCAGCCCTTTGGGTGACTGTGTGCCATGCTGTACATGCTCACACGGGGCCACACACTCCACAATGGCTCTCATGTGAAGAACCCAGCACCAACCAACACTGAGGTGACTGCTCAGCAGGAAGTGTGCACAGGGGGGACAGGAAGTTTGGGAGATTCTTTTTTTTTTTTTGATAATTAAACAGTTGGGGACTACCTGATATGGGTGCTGGGAATCAAACTTGGTTTCTCTGGAAAAGCAGCAAATATTCTTTGCACAACTTTTTTTTTCCCGGAGCTGGGGACCGAACCAGCAGCAAATATTCTTAGCTTCGGAGCCACCTTTCTAGCCCCAACCATCTTTAAGCATACAATTCAACGGCACTTAGTAAACCCGGTGTTATGAGACTATCAGTTGTATGAAGAGTAAAAGCCTTTTATCCCAGTGCTTAGAACGTAGGCCAGGTGCTCCCAAGTCCTGTCTCCTGGTGTTGTTTCAATGGCAGGCCGAGTAAACACCTTTTGCCTGAGGGTGACCTTGGGTGTCCTTTAGGGCCAGTGTTAATGTCCAGTTGATCCAGCAGAACGAGTTGAAGACTGTTTTTTCCCTTTCATTGTCTTGGACTCTGTAGGAGCAGTCACCTGTGAGCATGGTAGTTGAATTGGGAATTGTTGGTTCCAGTGCATGCATAGTCTGCAGGTCTGTCCTATTTTTTTATTATTATTATTATTATTATTATTATTATTATTATTATTATTAATTTTATTCGTTTACATTTCAAATGATATTCCCCCTTCCCAGTTACAGTTTCAAAAACTCCCCATCCCATTCTCCCCTTCCCCCTCCCCTTTGCCACCATGAAGGTGCCTCACCAACCACTCACCCACTCCAGCCTCACTGCTCTAGCATCCCCCTACCCTCAGGCACCAAGCCCCACAGGACCAAGGGCCTCCCCACCCACTGATGTCAGAGAAGGCCATCCTCTGCTACATATGTGTCTGTGTCCATGGATCCCTCCATGTATACTCTGGTTGGTGGTTTAGTCTCTGGGAGCTCTGGGGTTTCCAGTTAGTTGATACTGTTCCCTTTGGGTTTATTATTACTGTTATTATTATTTTATTTTTGGTCCCCTCACCTTTGTCCTGTGTCAGGTTTTGATATTGGGTGATGTGACGGATCCGACCTTCTCAGAGTTGTCTGTAGGTTTATGGTGCACTGCGGGCTTCATGGGTTTGCTTTGTCTTGTTTGTTTTGCTTGTTTTGTTTGTTTTTTAAGGCAGATCCTATTCGACAACTCAGGCTGCACTAGAACTTGGTGGTGATCCTCTTGCCTCTGCCTACCCAGGGCTGGGGTTATAGACTTGCACCACTACATATCTGCCCGACAACCTTTCTCTTTTCTTTACATTTTCCTTTGTGGTTTCTGTCAGTGTGAGTTTGTGAGCTGGAGCTCTGCTGTCATTTACCAGGTTCCTCAGTCCCATGTGTGGCCATCCAATGATGAGACCCATGATATGTTTGTTGTCCTGCTAGCAGGAATGCTAGGTGTGTGAGGGCACGTGTGCAAGTGCGTATCCATGTGTGTTTTCAGAATTGGAGCAGGAGTCTGGGTTTATGCCCCCTGTGTTGCTAGCATCTGTGAGTGACCTTCACCTAGGTCATTTTGCCTTTGGAGGTGATTAGAACTCTAAAGGTCATTGTGTGTGACTGAGGTGACCCATGGAAGAATCAGGCAATAAAGTGCCTGGCAGCAGCTCAATGCACAGCAAATCTATTGTTGTTGTTGTTGTTATTAGAACTGTGTGTGGGACTCAGGCCCTGGCTTGGAGCCATTTTCTGGCCTAGGCTGTCTGCCCTTCTGTCCCCTGGAGAGGAAGCCTGCAGTGCCTGTGGACCTACCTCAGAGGCATGTAGGAGTGCAGCAGCCCTCTCGGTGCACCTGATGTGGCCACTCTGGGGAAGGAAGGCTGGAGCCTCACTCACCCGGTGCTTGCACCAGTCTGTAAGTGTCCTGCATGGCACTCTACCATGTTCACAGTCCTGGGGGTGAGGGGTTCTGGGGTCTGGCTTGGTCCTGCTTTTAAAGCTGTGCATGAGCTGGCTCTTCCAGACCTTTCCAGACTGCAGCTGTCCCCTCCCTTGCTCTGCTTCTCTCATTTGGGACTTAGCTCTGCATGGATGCTTGTATGTCGGCTGCTGCTGCCCATGGTTGTACAGTGCCCCGCCCAGCACATAGTACATAGTGGATACACAATGCATCATAGTTGGCCGACTGTGTTATACACAGCTTAGAACAGTGCTGTTCCCTGATTCATCCATGTACTGATTGCCATTCACAAAGGCCACCCTCTGGAGTTTCCCAAATTTGTGGAAGAACAATTAAGTCTCTTCCTCAAGGCTGTTCAACTCCACTCATTTCTGTTCATCTGTGTGTGTCCCCCCTACCTTGTACCCTCCCCACCCCAACCTAACTTCCCCTATGTCAGCCTCTGTCCCTCCACACTCCCACTGTCAGGCCTCATCCATCTCATCCATATTCTCTCCCTCTGCCCTGCCCCCTCCCATCCCCAGGTGAATAGCCACCTGGTGCACCTGGCTTTACAGGGTGTCCACAGGGAGAGGCTCTGCTGCTGTGACCTGGGGGACCCATGAAGCATAGGTTGGAGACAGGGGCAAACTGAGAAAAGAGGCAGTGTGACAAGCACTTGTTAGAATCCATCAAACACCGGAAAAAGAGCCAGAGATACAGCAATGGTGCTGGAGAGAAGGCTCCTCAGCTGAAGGGACCTGCTACTAGTCTTGGTGACGCAAGTTCCATGCCTGGGACTCACATAATGGGAGCTAAGGATCAACTCCTGCAAGATGCCCTCTGACCTCCACACACACATGCTGTAAAGTGCAAACGCCCTGAAAACAGATAAGCTTCAACTTACATAAAAACTTAAAACCCAACCAATCAATAATGTGAAGTCTGCACACATTACTAAACAGATCCACACAAAATCCAGAAAGCAGAGAGAGAGAGAGAGAGAGAGAGAGAGAGAGAGAGAGAGAGGAAGAGGCTCTGCGAGCCTCTAGGCAACATAATTCCTACAAGTGTCACCCCTACTAGGTGCAAGCAGAATATGTGTGCATAGATATATACATTTTAGGGGATTTCTGTTCATGTATTAAATGCATGGTGTCACGTAGCACTGGATGGCCTCAAACTCACAGTGTACATGACTCTCTGAGCCTCCTGCTTCCACCTCCTAAGAGCTAGGATTACAGGTCTTTGCCATCACGCCTGGTTATGCAGTGCTGGGGATAGAACCCAGGGCTCCCAGGAAGCAAGCCCTCTGCCCACTGAGCTCCAGACCTAGATATTTAAAAAAAAAATACTTGTAGTGGTGGTGGTGCACACCTTTAACCCAGCACTTTTGAGGCAGAGGCAAGAGAATCTCTGTGTTTTCAAGCCCAGCCTGGTCTACAGATCAAGTTCCAGGACCACCAGGGGGACACAAATTATTATTTTATTATTAATAAGATAAATAAAATAAACAAAAACTGGAGCCCTTCCAGGAGTCAGCAAGGGTAGCTGGGAGAACAGGTCCCAGCTAGCTGGGCCATCTGGGCCTGGGTCTCCGCCCATTTCAGGAAAGCAGAGGGTGGGGCTATGACCTTAAAAGTTGCTGTCCAGGGCTTCTCACACACCACAGCAGGAAGATTCTCACACTGGACTTCCCTTCTCTGTACCCAGCTCACCATGGCCAAACGGCTGCAGGCTCGGAGGCTGGACGGGATAGATCAAAACCTCTGGTGAGCTGACGGGCTGGGGATGTGTCTGGGTGTCTCTTCTCCCATGGGCCGATAATCTCTGATTGTAGTAACTCAGTGTATCCAGAACGTGTGTGACAGTCACAGCACAGGAGAGACAAGACAGTGGCTACCCTCAGATCTCTTGAGTGCCACCCACCTGGCTAGGCAGGAGACACTGCTACAAACTAGAGATTGTTTTCTCTCCCTGAAGGGCCTGTGGGCTAGCACCGGCTCCAAATCCGGCAGCAGCCATGGCTCCCCTGGACGATAACTGAGCCTTTGTACCTATGGCTTCCATACATCTGGGTTCATTCAGTTGGAAACCAAAAGCATTTTTTAAAAAAAAGCATCCCTGGGCTGGAGAGATGGTTCAGTGGGTATGAGGACCTGTGGCATCTGCTAGAGTAGCTACCTAGGTTCACATCCTAGCACATACTATTGTTACAACTGGGGCATAGCCATGTCTCATTGGAATCCCAGTGCTGTGAGAAACAAACAGGAGGGTTGATGGGGCTTGCTTTGCTGCTCAGTGCCCTACCTCCAGGTTAGAGAGAGAATTTATATCGAAGGGATAGGAGAGTCATAGGTCGAGACACTAGCCCGCCTCCTCTGGGTTCTACACGCATGTTCATGGCTACAGACACCAAACACACACACACACACACACACACACACACACACACACACACACATTCACACCTGTGTGCCCACACATCCAGACATGCATTTACACAATTCACACCACAGACATATACATGACAATGGAATAGAAGAGGAAAGTATGATACAGGCCAGTATTTCCTCCCCAGCCCTGGGGAGGGCACCCAGGACTCCAGGTTAGTGCACTAACACAGTTAGGATGTGGAAGGACAGTGTGCATGTTGTCATTAGTGTTACAGTGAATACAGTGGAAATGTGTCTGAAAGCGTTCATAAATCTCCTTCTCCCTTTCTGTACATTCAGCCAGGTGCAGACAGAGCTGTATACCTGGAAACGTTCAGGGATGCGTGTACTCATCAGGGCTTTCTGGAGGGTCAGAACGGATACGGGGTTTATTAGGCTGTGGTTTAACTAACCAACAATGGCTGACTAGCAACAAAGTCCAGGAATCAATAGCCATGCAGTCCAGGAGGCTCGGGGCTCAGCTGCTCTTCAGCTTACACCGGACTCCACAGCCAGTGAAGGAACGGACTCGCCGGGGAGAGCAAGCAGCTTCCCTCTTCTGTGTCCTATAGGCGGCCAGCAGGAGGCATGGCCCAGACTAAACACCTTTAAACATCTTCCCACCCCAAAAGATCCAACCTAAAGGGGGGTCTTCCCTCAAATGATTTAACTGAGGAAAAATCCTCCCGGGCGTGCCCAGCCACCTGAACTTTGGTTAATTCTAGATGTAGTCCATTGACAACCAAGAACTGCCATCCATAGCCCTCCCAGCCACAGGACAGACTCTGGAGTCAGCTGAACTGAGGAGTCACAGGTCCCTGAGCAACAACCCAGGAACCTTGCTTTTGGGGTGGGGGGGGCAATACTGGGTATGGTGACACCTACCCATAATCCCCATGGTCTAGAGGCTGAGGCATGTGCCAGCCTCGGCTACATAGTTCCAGGACGACACAGCACAACAAACAAACAACCCAAGTAGTCAGACATGGGAGCTCATGACGATACCCAGCAGTTAAGAAGCAGATGAATCTCACTGAGGTTGAACTCTACAACGAGAGTTCCAAATAAGCCAGAATTACACAGTGAAACTCTTTTTTCAAAACCAAACAAGTGCTAGAGAAATGGCTCAGCTGTTACCAGGGCTTACTGCTCTTGTGAAGAACTGGATTGCAATTCCCAGAACCCACATTAGGTGGCGCACCACTGCCTGCAACTCCAGCTCTAGGGGATCTGACATCCTCTTCTGGCTTCACATAGGTAGATACACCTGAATTAAAATTAAATATCTTAAAAGATTGAAACATAATTAAATAAACAATTGGACAGATATAGTGGCAAATGCATGTAACCCTAGCACTCGAGAGTCAGAGGCAGGAGGATGGTGAGTTTGGTGCCAACCTGGGCTTCATAGTGAGTTCTAGGCCAACCTGGGTTACAAAGAGAGACACCATCTCAAGGGGGAAAAGTGATTTTGATTTTTGGTTTTAGAAAAAGTGGGGACCACCTTTCTTTCAGACTTCCCTATGGGCAGCATTTATGTTTTACAAAGTTCCCCAGATGTCCTGTGGTCAGAAACTGGGGAGCCATGCCTGGGGATCCTGACACTTCTGGCTGTCCTCTGGGGTCGCACTGGACCACAAATCTTTTAAGTGGCTGGTCATGCACACAGCTGTAGTGAAAGAGGAAGGAAGTCTTGCCCTGCAAAGCCACAGAAAAAGACAGACCCACTGCCCTCCCATCTGTGGGGCCACACATCAAACATATATATAAATATATATATATAGTTGATTGACACACACACTCATACACACTCTCTCTCACAAACACTCACACACACACTCAGTCATACACACTCACACACACACATACTGGCCCAGACCACAGGCAGTCACACAGGCCACGGGGTGGTGAAGTGAGCCCAGAGTTTCACACTGTACTGGGGACCGGTATGTAACAGGTTAGGACATCCTTTGGGTTCTCCCAGTAATGCATCACCACGCCCCACTCAGCAGACGTCTCTAAGGTCGAGGATTGTCCAGAGGGTGGAGCTTTGCCTGGTTTGCCCTCCAGCCAAGTGGAGAAAGAACAACAAATGGAGAGCTAGTTAGGGGAAGAGAGAACGGGCTGTAGACTATAGCGTGACAAGCCAGAGTCTCCCGCTTGCCAACCACAGTTTTAGATATAAATGTTTCACACCATAGTCATGGTCAAAGTTTGAAGTCTCCCAGGCTGAGCCATATGATTGGCACAGGACCTGGCCACCTTAAAACACGGGATCCACCATGTGCTGATAGAGGTTACCTTTCCAATTGTCTCATGTCTGTCCGTCCTTACCTGCAAACAAGAACAGGTACCCCTGGGGGAAGAGGAGGCCCCCCGGGGGCTGACTTTCTATTTGTTGACAGGGTGGAGTTTGTCAAACTGACCAAGGAGTATGACGTCGTGAACTTGGGTCCGGGCTTCCCTGACTTCTCACCTCCGGATTTTGCCATACAAGCTTTTCAGCAGGCTACCAGTGGGAACTTCATGCTCAACCAGTACACCAGGGAATTTGTGAGTTTCCTGCCTCTCCTGAAGGTCCTGGGGAACAGGCACTGATGTAGCCCAAGTGTCAAGGCTCATGGGACAGAGCCCAGTTTAGCATCCCTCAGTTACTGAGAGTCCCCTGTCCTGTACCTCAGGACCCAGGGCAGAATGCACATCAGGACCCTGCATGATCAAAGCATCTGACCAGGGCTGTGAGAAAGGAGGAGGTGGCACATGGTAGGAGGGAGCTTCCCGGAGGTGGTACCTCAAACAACCCAGGAAAGACAGCCTGCTGTTTGCATCAGACTAAGTCCCAGAAGCTCTGTGAGGAACCACACAATAGGCATTGCCAACACTGACTAGAACAGTGCTTTTTGTTTTGTTTTGTTTTGTTTTGAAGACAGGGTTTCTGTGTGTAACCCTGGCTGTCCTGGTACTCTCTCTCTAGACCAGGCTGGCCTCTAATTCACATAGATCCACCTGCCTCTGTCTCACAAGTGCCGGGATTAGAGGCGTGAGCCACCGCTGCTGGCTAGAACAGTGCTTAAATTTAAAACTTAAATTTGCAATCTCAGCATCACCTGGAGGGAATTTCCCAACATTCTTTGTGAGAATGCTTAGTATTCTTTGCCTTGAATGGACTCATCCTGTATGTAATATAATGTAAGTTGATGGCGTCCTTGAGGAATGTATCCTCCCAGTCAAAGCCTCAGCCTTTTACCCTTTAAAACCCGCAGCCCAGGGGCCAGCCAAACAGCTCAGACACTTGACACCAAGAATGACATGAATTTGGTCCCTAAATCCCACATGGTAGGCAGACAGAGCCACTCTTAAATGTTGTCCTCTGACCACCGTATGTGTAATATTGTACCTATGTGTGCGCATGCTTGCACATACACACACACACACACACACACACACACACACACACACGATAAATAATTTTTTCGTTGAGGTAGGGTCTCTCTATGAAGTCCTTACTCTCCTGAAACTCTCTCTGTAGACCAGGCTAGCCTCAAATTCAGAGATCCGCCTGCCTCTGCCTCCTGAGTGCAGGGCTTAAAGGTGTTCTCCACCGTGTCCCGCCAAATAAATGTTTTGTTGTTCATAAGTTGTTTAGAAAGGAAAAAATAAACCTTGCTATTCCCGCACCTCATTCTCTATGACCTTGGGCAAGACAGTTCCTCAGGCATTCTATTTTGTACTGCACCCCAACAATAATCTGTGGCTCCAGGGCTGCGGTGAGCACAAATGTGCCCTTTAGGCACTCAGGGAAGTGTGGGTTCCTGTTGCCCTGCTGTGCTGGAGGAGGAGACGGACACAATGTCAGCTTCTCCACACATACCAGCTCTGGAAGTGACTCCATGGCCCAGGCTGCTAGAGGAGACTGAGCCTAGGAAAGCTGACTTTGCTGGAAAGTGCCCGGGTGCAGCTGAGCTGAGAGGCTAGGCCGATCCTGGGTGCCTGACCATGCTGTCCTGGCTGACAGGGTTACCCACCACTGACAAAAGTCCTGGCAAGTTTCTTTGGCAAGCTGCTGGGACAGGAGATGGACCCACTCACGAATGTGCTGGTGACAGTGGGTGCCTATGGGGCCTTGTTCACAGCATTTCAGGCCCTGGTGGATGAAGGAGATGAGGTAAGAGGTGACGCCTGAATGGGAGGGAGGGGCTCAGGGCAGTGCTGACCCCAGATAACCTGACCCTTGACCCAGGTCATCATCATGGAACCTGCTTATGGCTGTTATAAACCCATGACAATGATGGCTGGAGGTTGCCCTGTGTTTGTGACTCTGAAGCCGGTAAGGCATGCTGGGTGGTTATGGGTAAGCAAAGACTGGGAAAGGATCCTGGTGGTATGGGTCAGCTGAGGGACCCAAAGTACAAGCTGAGCTAGATCTTGGGACAAGGGACAAAGGAAGGGAGTCCTCTGAACTTAGAGGCTGGAGGTAGAGTCCAGAGCTGAGAGCAGAGACAGGACAGATGCGAAAGGAGATGAGTTGAAGTCAGGAAAATAAATCCTGCTGCCCCTCCCACCTCCTCCTGCAGAGCCCTGCTCCTAAGGGGAAACTGGGAGCCAGCAATGATTGGGAACTGGATCCTGCAGAACTGGCCAGCAAGTTCACACCTCGCACCAAGGTCCTGGTCCTCAACACACCCAACAACCCTTTAGGAAAGGTACCCAGAATCCATTCGGAGACCTCTGCAAGCACACTTTTCCTTCGGGTCTTGAGCGTGGACTCTCCCAGTTTCCTTGCATGAAGTGGGAAGACTGAATGCCTGAAACTCTGAGGACCAATCCTCCCAGAGATGTGAAGGCTTGGGTGCATGGGCTGAGGGCCTTGGCACTTCCTGGTAGCTTTGAAACAGTGGCTTTATCTGTCTGTGCAGTGGGATCCAGAGATAGCCACTCCCACAAGGTCAGGATTGCAGAGGTAGATGCAATATGGACCAATGTTGCATCTCAATATTGCAAAGAGATGATTCAGAGAAGACCTGAGACCTGGTCAGGTCTTGTGCTCTGAGCAGGCTCTGCACTTGGGGACAGTCCCAGCTGCACACCTGTGACCTTGGCCCCTACAGGTATTCTCTAGGATGGAGCTGGAGCTGGTGGCTAATCTGTGCCAGCAGCACGATGTCGTGTGCATCTCTGATGAGGTCTACCAGTGGCTGGTCTATGACGGGCAGCAGCACGTCAGCATCGGTGAGCCGGGCCTGACGCAGCATCCCCTGGACACCTGAGCAGGGCTTGAGCCCAAGCTGGGAGCAACCTAGGCCTGGGGACCAGGCCCTGGGGGTGTGGAACTGAGCACTGGTGTGACTATGGTCGGGACTTTCCCTCCCTGAGCTCTGAGGAAGGCAGTAGCCTCTGCTTCCCTAGGAAATGTAATGGGTCCTGCCAACAGCTTAGTGGATACCAATCCTCAGTTAAGAGACTGCTTGTCCCTGGGGCCCTTCCCTCCACCTTGCCCATTTCAGCATTTGCTCTTCTTGGCCCTGGGTAGCCAGCCTCCCTGGCATGTGGGATCGGACCCTGACCATCGGCAGTGCAGGCAAAAGCTTCAGTGCCACTGGCTGGAAGGTAAGTGTGAGCACGTGGCAGGCAGCAGCAGCGGGAGGACTGAGAAAGGCCTCCTCTGGTCCTGAGGACCCTGCTGTTTTCCGGTCTAGGTGGGCTGGGCCATGGGTCCAGATAACATCATGAAGCACCTGCGGACAGTGCACCAGAATTCTATCTTCCACTGCCCCACCCAGGCCCAGGTGAGAAGGGCAGGAAACCCCATGGTCTGGGAAGGTGGCCAGGAAAGCCCCCAGACAGGTCATAGCTGACCCATCTGTCCGTCTGTCCTGTCCAGGCTGCAGTAGCCCAGTGCTTTGAGCGGGAGCAGCAACACTTTGGACAACCCAGCAGCTACTTTTTGCAGCTGCCACAGGCCATGCAGCTGACCCGAGACCACATGATCCGTAGCCTGCAGTCAGTGGGCCTCAAGCCCTGGATCTCCCAGGGGAGCTACTTCCTCATTGCAGACATCTCAGACTTCAGTGAGTGGGCCTGGCCACGTCACTCAGGATTTGGGATGGTACCAAAGTTGACCAGGACTCATCACAAACCTCTTTTGTTGCCCCAGAGAGCAAGATGCCCGACCTGCCTGGAGCTGAGGATGAGCCTTATGACAGACGCTTCGTCAAGTGGATGATGAAAAACATGGTAGGGCCAGCAGATGTAGTTGTACGGGTCCTGTGCTTAGTGTAGTCAGGGGACGCCAGCCAAACCTTTCCCATGACTCCTGATACAAGGCTGCCTGCAGAGCCTTTTTCTCCCTTGCACAAAAAGCCATGCTGGCCCCAGGAGGCCCTGCCCTTCTCTGAGCCTGGCCTTCCCTCTTAAGCAGTGAGCATCTGGCCCATCTGCTCCGCTCACCCTGCTCAAACCTCTGAGGTTCCAACAAAGTTCTTCCCAGCTCTGCCAGGCACAGAGTCTGTTCGGTCTGTTCCCTGGGAAGAGCCCAGTATGAAACCCTGGGATATCTCTCCTGACCAGCCCAGGAGATGGAGGGGACACACCCAGCCATACTGTCTGTCCCCTGAGCTGATGTCTTAGCTCTCAAGGCTTGACGCAAACATGGTCTTCCTCATCCCCAGGGCTTGGTGGGCATCCCTGTCTCCACATTCTTCAGTCGGCCCCATCAGAAGGACTTTGACCACTACATCCGATTCTGTTTTGTGAAGGTGAGAGAAAGCTGGGAGAAGGCCGCTGGGCCTGGATAGCCACTGGTTGGGGCAAGAGAAGACTCGGTGTATATCTTGCAGGACGAGGCCACACTCCAGGCCATGGATGAGAGACTGCGCAAGTGGAAAGAGCTCCAACCCTGAGGAGGCTGCCCTCAGCCCCGCCTCCAACACAGGCCTCAGCTATGCCTTAGCACAGGGATGGCACTGGAGGGCCCAGCTGTGTGACTGCGCATGTTTCCAGAAAAGAGGCCATGTCTTGGGGGGTGAAGCCATCCTTTCCCAGTGTCTATCTGGACTATTGGGTTGGGGGCCAGTTCTGGGTCTCAGCCTACTCCTCTGTAGGTTGCCTGTAGGGTTTTGATTGTTTCTGGCCTCTCTGCCTGGGGCAGGAAAGGGTGGAATATCAGGCCCGGTCCCACCTTAGCCCTGCCGAGGCTCTGTGGCTTCTCTACATCTTCTCCTGTGACCTCAGGATGTTGCTACTGTTCCTAATAAAGTTTTAAGTTATTAGGACCCTCAAGGCAGCTGCTCTCTTCCTTTAGACTGCCTACTAAACAGGGCTCGGAATAGCTGGAAGGGACCTCAGAGAACCATCTTTATGGAGAAGGGGTGTGGGGACAGACTGGAAATTTGGAACTCATCTGAAGTCAGGCGACTTGTTCACGGCCATCCAAATTCAGAAACAAGGTGTATGCTATGTTCCTCGCGCTCAGAGTAAGCAAGTTGTAGGCTGGGTTAGGGTGTTCGTGTGTGGACAGGAATGGGGTCAAGAACAGCCTCCTAGGTACACAGAAGTGGGATCTGGTCCCTAGTTCTGGCTCCGCTAAAGAGGCCGCAGCCTCAGGCCTAGCTATTTCTCAACCAGCTAATATAACTGAAACCGTTCCTTCTGATCTGAGTTCTGTCTCACGACCCGTTAATTAGTTACCTTCCTTCATATAAATACAAATAAATAAATAATACTTTTTAAAAAGATTTATTTATTTATGTATGCATGTACACTGCAGCCGTCTTCAGATACACCAGAAGAGGGCATCCGATCTCACTACAGATAGTTGTGAGCCACCATGTGGTTGCTGGGAATTGAACTCTGGACCTCTGGAAGAGCAGTCAGTGCTGTTAAGCACTGAGCTATCTCTCCAGGCTCCTAAATAATACTTTTTAAAAAGACCCTGTATCCGTTATTTTTTTTATTTAAAGTACAACGCACAAACATACAAATTAGATTGATAAAGAATAAAGTCTGGACAAGGCTGGAGATATAGGGCACTGGTAGAGCACTTGATTTAGCATATTGACATATTTGTATTCCTAGGAAACTGATGGATAAATAAAAAGAAAGTGCAAATGAACAGGAATAACCTCCTAGTAATATCCAGTAGGATTTCCTTACATAAAACATGGAAGCTGACTATCACCAGGGTACCAATCCAAAGGGCAGCACAGAGCCTTACTGGGTTCAGGACAGCTTGGTGCTGTGAACTCGTTGCCGTGGAGACAGGGCACCAGCTGTGTAGCCTCAGAAGGCGCACGTGGAGTTTCCGAGCTCCACCTCAGCCTGGCTCCCAGGACACGCCCCACGTTCGCCTGGGTCTCTGATTGGGTAGCTCTGAGGGGTATGGCCGGAAGAGGCGGGCCTTATTGAAGGCGCGTGTTTTTCCTGGCAACATGGCGGAGCGCCCGGGGAAGCGTCCCTGTGGCCCGGTAGGTGGCGAACGGATGGGTTCCGGGGTAGTCCGGGGAGCTGCAGCGTCTCACAGTGGTGTCGGCCTGGGTGTTCTGCTACCTCCTTGCTCTTGGTCCGAGGCCTGAGCGTGTGGGGTTAGCTGATCCGGTCTGCATTCATCCGCAGGGCGACGGTATCCTGAGTCCTCTCCTGGCTTGTTTTCTGATTTCTAGGGCCGCTTTATGGACAGACCTGTGTTCCCTTCCCCTCAGTTTCTTCTTTTGCCCCATGGAAATTCATTCCTCAACTTCCTGGTTGCTTATCGTGCCGGACCTGATCCCAGGCATTGTGCACAGCGAGTCCCTGGGTACTTCCTTCCACCCTGCCTGATTTTGAGAGAGTCAATTGGTGGAAGCCTCGCAGGGATGCTCCTCTCTTATATGTGGCAGTTCAGCCTCTCATTCTTCCTCCTTCCTTCCTTCCTTCCTTGCAGGGTGAACACGGCCAAAGGGTTGAATGGCGAAAATGGAAGCAGCAGAGTAAGTAAAGGTCGAGGCGGCGTTGGGCAAGCGTTCTGAGCCCTCCCTTCCCTCCTACTGCCCCGCCAAACCCTCTTTGGGTCTCAATATATCCAAGTGGAGCTGCATTGGCGGCTTCTCCAGAGCCCAGGCTGGCTCAGTGAGAGGGAACTCTCCTCACTATGCCAAGTCCTCTTTTCCCACCAATTCTTCTCCAGAGAAAGAGGAGAAAAAAAAGTGGAAGGACCTCAAGATAATGAAAAAACTGGAGCGGCAGCGTGCCCAAGAGGAACAGGCTAAGCGCCAAGAGGAGGAGGAAGAGGCGGCTGCCCAGAGGAGCAACCAAGGTAAGCAGCTGGGCCTGGAGAGGTCACAGGTTGTGGCCTGCAGCAGACCGTCTCACCGAACCTGCTCCCAGCTCAGACCCCTTGAGCACTTTCTTGAGTTTTGTTATTTAATTTCCTAGTGGAAACATGTTCCTATTTCCCCATTATATCTGACACATGCTGATAATTATACAGAAAGCTGTGAAGAGGAAAGGTTTTGCAGGCTCTGACTTGGGACTTCTAACATTGTGACCTGTGGTGCAGGAGGAGAACGCTGTGTGACAGCATGAGTCCTGGTTGTAAGCTTCTGGACCTGGCTCTCCCTATCTTGTGTTATGCCCTGAGTGGTCTGTGTCAGTGCATTCTCCCTAACAGAATATCTTTTGCTGCCCATGGTGATGCACACAGCCACCCTCTCAGCACCAAGGAGTTGAGGTGAGAAGATGGAGAACTCAAGGCTAATCCTGGCAAGGAGTGAGGCCCTGTCTAAAGGTCTCATTGGTGCCTGTGTGTGAGCGATATCACTGTACCTTTGAGGAGCCCAGAGACAAGAACCTGAGACACGAAACATCCATTCATGGTCCCTGGCAGTGATGTCTAAGTGCCCCCTCCTTCTGATAAAGAAACCGCAGGAGGGGACGAATGTGGTGGATCCTCTCCAGCCAGGCCACCAATCTATCTCAGCTACCCACCACTTCTGGGACTGCAGGCGGGATACATACATGGCTTTCCTGGGTGAAGGCCATTGTTTGCAGGATCCTGTGCTTGTCTGGGTACCGGTTTGTCAATGCTCATGTCCTCCAGTTGGTGAGCTTTCACATAGAAATCCCCCTTCCCGTACTGAAAGCCACGTCCAGACTACTGTGACGTCTGGTCCAGTGTAATGCCATGTGAGTGCCTGGTACTTTATTAATAATGAGGACAAGCCTCTTTCCATATTAAACAGATAAAAAGGTGGCTTTTTTTCATAAATATATTCAAATGAGTTCAGCCTGGTACCTTAAATCTGTACTTTCTCTCACTTGGGAAGTTGACACAGGAAGATCATGTTTGAGAGTAACGTGAGGACTATAGTAGGACTCCCCATCCAAAAGGGAAAACAAACAAACAAACAAAAACACCAGCCAGTGATTTGTAAATGTTGATTGGATCCCAAGGTGTGGATCCTGCAGGCAGATGGAGGACCTGATGCTACCTGGAGCTTCTGTAATATCAAATGCTCGTTATACTTTTGCTTTTGTTCTTAAAGATTTGTTCATGTGTTTTACATATCTGGATGTTTTGTCTGCATGTATAACTGAAAACCAGAAGGCGGCACTGGATCCCCTGGGTCTGTAGTTTTAGGGGATTGTGAGCCATCGTGTGGGTGCTGGGAACTGATCTCAGGACCTGTGGAAGAGCAGCCCGAGTTTAGCTCTTCTCATCCACACTTGACAGCTAAGCCAGGAGGTGGATATAGGCCAGTGCTGCCGACTGATGCTTTACCCTGTCCTCTGGGCTTTCTTATTTTAAGAAGCCTTGGGGGCTTTAGTTCCTGAAGAGATTGAAGCCAAGAGAAGCTTGATGATCTCAAAATTCTGTGTCAGACAGTTCTCTTCCCCTGAGCCACGGGACACATGCAAGGGAGGGGAGGCCCACAGCCCATCAGACTGACTAAGGACCACCCCCCTGCCTCTGCTAGGACGGCCTTACACTCTGAGTGTGGCCCTGCCAGGCTCCATCCTGGACAACGCCCAGTCACCTGAACTCCGCACCTACCTGGCTGGCCAGATCGCCAGAGCCTGCGCCATCTTCTGTGTGGATGAGATTGTGGTGTTCGATGAGGAGGGCCAGGATACCAAGTGAGTCTTTGGGGAGAGGGGAGGACCAGCAGGGTGGCTGTGGCTCCGTCCTGCTCCTCATGCCCTGCCCGGCTGTCTGGGAGGAGCTCTCAAAGGCAGCTGCAGATGAACCTTGTCTCTCCCTGGGTGCTAGAGAGTGGACTTGGTTTTGCCCATGCTCTACTCTGAAGCACATGACACCCAGCACTTCCCTGACTGTGGGTTTTGTAACATTTCTTTCCGGTGCTTGTATACAAACACCAGTGTGGTTGTGGAGATTGGAAGGCAGTGTGAGCCGAGCACTGGTGGCACACGCTTTGATCCCAGTACCCAGGAGGCAGAGGCAGGCGGGACTCTGAGAGTTCAAGGACAGCCTGGTCTACAGAGCAAGGAGGAATACCAGGGCTACAACAAGAAACCGGATCTCCAAAAACAAATGGGAAAAACAAAAAACAAAAAAACAACTCTCTGGAGTCAGATTGCCAGGCCTCCTTTCCCGATGTGGTTGTGGGCATGGAATTTCGGTCTTCAGGATTAGCCGTCTCAGCAGCCCAGCACGTGGATCTGGAGGCCTGTCTTACTCTTTCCAGGAGTGTGGAGGGAGAATTCAGGGGTGTCGGCAAGAAGGGGCAGGCATGCGTCCAGCTGGCCCGCATCCTGCAGTACCTGGAGTGTCCACAGTAAGTGTGAGGTGAGGGTGGCGTCACCTTTGAGGTAGCTGGGGGGCAGCCTTCCCCGGACGGTCCTGACAGCTGCATTCCTGCCTAGGTATCTGAGGAAGGCGTTCTTCCCCAAGCACCAGGATCTGCAGTTTGCAGGTATGGCTGCTGTGCCTGTCCCATCCCCCCTGGCTCATCCTCAGGCATTGAGAAATCATCCCGCCCCACAGACACCTGCAGGTAGGAAGGCAGGCCCGGAGTAGAGCCTGACCCTGAAGTCACCCTCCTGTCCCCTGCCCAGGAATCCTCAACCCTTTGGACAGCCCTCACCACATGCGTCAGGATGAAGAATCTGAGTTCAGAGAAGGCGTTGTGGTGGACCGGCCCACCAAGGCTGGCCACGGCTCTTTGGTCAACTGTGGAATGAAGAAGGTAGGAGTGGGAAGGTGGGCTGTGGTACACTTGGGGACACTTGCTAGCTATGAAAGGCAAGTAAGGACACATGAACGAGGAGACCTGGACTCCAGGCTGCTGTGAAACACTATAATTAACCCAAAGTGGGGCTGCAGAGGTGCCTCACAGGTACAGAGCACGGCTGCTCTTGCAGAGGACCCATGTTCAACATGCAGAACCTGTGGATCACAAAGCCCTGGAACTACCTTCCAGGGAATCTGGGTGCCCCCTTGTGGCCTCCATGGGCCCCAGACATGAGCATAACTCCCTGGCACACATGCAGCCAAAATACCCACACACCTAAGGAAGCGAGAAGGAACCGTGCTCTGGATTTCTTGTTGGCGCTGTGCTGTTTTTCTGTTGATTCAGTCCCTGAGCTTTAATCATGCTGTGACCTGTTCTCATGATGGTATGTTCTCAGCTTTGCTGTTTTTGAGGTTAGGTAGATTTAAATTTTTCCATCTTTAATCTGTGTGTGAGAGAGTATGTGGGTTAATAGGCTCATGCCAAGGAATGAGTGTGAGGTCAAAGGGTAACTTGGCAGCTGTCAGTTCTCCCACTGTGTAGGAAGTGAACTCAGGTCCTCAGGCTTGGGGATGGGAGCCTTTACCCGGTGAACCGTCTTGCCGGATCCAAGTGTAGCTCACTTGGAGTCTGCTATTGAGGAACCCTAGGCTCACAGGGATTAACTGACTCCTCAGACTCCTCCCACTAACACATGGCAAAGCCACCACGCATGGGAAACCGACTTCATCTCTTCATGGACACTGACTCTCTCCGTGTTGTAAGCCCTGGGCTTGCATTGCTGACCAATGCCCTGTATAATTGTTGTGCATGAACAGCCCTTCTTAGCAGGTCCCACCCACTGCCAGAAACAGGGTGGCACATTGACCTGGGGTCTCTGAGGACATTGTCCCCTTTGTGTTGTGGCTCTCACTTGTGCTAGCTTCTCTTCAGGAAGTGAAGATTGATAAGAAACTGGACCCTGGCCTTCGGGTGACCGTGCGACTGAACCAGCAGCAGCTCCCAGGTATTGGGGCTACCTTGACCCTGACAGCTGCCCCTTAGAGCCGCCTCCTCCCTCCCGGCCTCCTTGGTTTTCACAGCCTGTCCTATTCTCCAGAGTGCAAGACGTACAAAGGAACAGTCGTGTCGTCACAGGACCCCCGCACCAAAGCCGGTCTCTACTGGGGCTACACTGTCCGGCTGGCCTCCTGCCTCAGTAAGAACTGACGTCCCTCCCCGAGTGTCCATCTGTCCCACTTGTGAGACCCACAGATCAGGGTCTGTCCTACCAGGGTGTGTGTGTAGGTGAAGCCTCCTCTAGTCTCTGGTCTCATCTCTGGTACCCCAGTCTCCCCGAACATCTCTGCGAATGCTAAGAACATGTGAGAACAGGAGGTGCTTGGCCCCTATCCTGCTGCCGTCTCAGCTCTAGGGAGGCCAGCACAGAAATCTCACAGTCATCTGAGACCAGCTTAGATACCTGAGAGTGAGACCTTGCTGTCTTAAGTATCATGACTGCTAAACGTCGTCTGGGGCTTGGGAGCTCCTCCCTGCCTACCCCGAATGTTCCCCAGGCAAGGTCAGTGTCCCAAGAAGAGTAGATGCCTTCTTTTATTCTTTCTTTTTTTTTTTTTTTTCTTTTTTTTTCTTTTTCGGAGCTGGGGTTTGAACCTAGGGCCTTGCGCTTGCTAGGCAAGCGCTCTACCACTGAGTTAAATCCCCACCACCAGTAGATGCCTTCTTTACCTGACCCCTTCTCCACCTGACCCTACACTGTACTAGACACACAGCCGAGAGCAAGACCCCACTGAGTCTGCCCACCCCCAGGCGCTGTGTTTGCCGAGGCTCCCTTCCAGGATGGGTATGACCTGACCATTGGGACATCAGAACGTGGCTCCAGCGTGGCCTCTGCCCAGCTGCCCAACTTCAGGTGAGTGCTGCTTAGTACAGGAACTGGGCCTACTCCACAGCGGGTTAGGGACCTTAAGCTCTGGAGACTGCAGTCAGTGGAGCCTTGACGTCAGTGCCTCCCTCTCTGGGCCCCAGGCATGCTCTTGTGGTGTTCGGAGGCCTCCAAGGGCTAGAAGCTGGAGTGGATGCTGACCCGAACCTTGAAGTGGCTGACCCCAGTGTCCTCTTCGACTTTTATGTCAACACATGCCCTAGCCAGGGCAGTCGTACCATCCGCACCGAGGTGAGCCGCAGCCACTGGTACCCAGTTCTTGTGACCCACACAGCATGCTTTTTCTAAAGGATACTTTGGGATGTTTTGTCTCTGTGTACTTGTGTCCATCCGTACATCGGGAGAGGGCGTTGGATCCCAGGAGACTACAGTTAGGAACTGTCATGTGCATTCTGGGAATTGAACTCAGGACTTGAGGAAAAGCAGCCAGTGCCCTTAAGCACTGAGCCATCTCTCCAGCCCCATTTAAACAGCTTTTCTGAAGCTGGGATCTTTACCACAGCAAACTAGGGGCAGGACCTGGATACAAGAGCACAGGAGTTGCCTTCCTGGCCCTGTAATAGTCTCACGTGCCTAGGCCAAGGGACCCAGGTGTCCTGTCTGTCCCTCTGCAGGCCCTCTTGCTTGTTTTTTTAACCCATCCCCCCTCCGCGTGTCCCCTCTGGGTGTTAGACATTTCTGTGCTGGGGGAAAGTGGAACAAGATCCCAGCATCCATAGATCCATGCAACCATCCTTGAGGCCAGCATGGGCTGTGTCCCTATGGGGATCACATGGGGGAGGCTCTGTTCCTCCTTCAGCCTCAGGGGCGGTGACTCTGCAGATGAGCAGCCCCAGTCTCCCCTGTCTGAAGCCCTGCCCATGTTACTAATTCCTGCCAACCAGTCATCTTTCCCCTCCTGGCTCTGAGGTAGATCCCACATGGGGCTCTGAAAAGGAAGGCTGCCTGCCTAACAGGTCACAACTTATTTTGTTCCAGGAGGCCATACTCATCTCACTGGCCGCTCTGCAGCCTGGCCTCACCCAGGGAGGGGCGCGACCCACCTGACACCCTCTGGATCCAGGATGTAGAGGAAGCAGCAAGACATGGAGGATCACAGGGAGTAGAGATGGTCAAGACTTCTCTCCAAGAATAACTGCCTTTAATGCGAGCCGTCTCCCAGAGTCTTGAGTGAGTCCTGCTCCATCACTTGCTACCAGCAGTGATGGCCTTGAGGTTTCCAGCTCGAGCCAGAATATTGGGCACGAAGAGCAATCCCGAGGCCCGCTCGATGCTCTCGATGGGCACTAGGAAGCGCTCCAAAGGGAGAGTCTCATCCACGGGGGCATTGGGCATCACATAGGAACGCAGCTCGATTTGCCCACTGGCTGCCTCCAGGATCAACACCTTGAAGAAGTGTGTGGGCACTGCCACGTGGTTCTTCCCAATAACCTGGTACTTCACGTAGGACTTCCCATCAGCCTCGGTCCTGTGGATAGACCCAGGCACAGGTGGCCAAGAGGCCTGGTTAGATTCCAGGTCACCTCTTCCAGGAAGCCTCCTCTGACCTAACTTCCAACAAGAAGTTTGTTTGTGCCTGATTCCTCCTTTGGTCTGGGAACTATGTATGGTGGGGACCAATGCTTAACCCTCTGCTTTTCTGCCCAATGCTGGTTCAGACAGAATGGGTGGCAATAAATGAGGATAGAGGAATGAGTTCTAATGAGTTCTCTAGACCTGGATGCTCACCCATGCTCACACGACTAGAACCTGTCCCATAGGCCGTACACCAAACAAGCATGAGTGGAGGCCATGATTGATGCTCAGTGGACACCACACAGTTTCCTCAGCAGCTGCCACCTCGTGCAGCCTGTGCTGGTGACACTTCCTGCTGCTGTCCAGAGGAGCAAAACTGGCTCTCTTGTCTGGCAGATCAGAGGCAGAGATGAGAGAGACCCTTGTGTAGCAATGGGTTACAGGTGGTGAGGCATGAGAATCGGGGGGCAAAGGCAGGTGTGAGGCCAGGCACCTTTGGGCACAACAGAGTTCTAGGCCACCCTAACGTCTCCGGCTACAGTGATGCAGAAAGCAGGAGGTTGGAGAACAGGAGCTGCAGGCTTACCTGGGCAGGAAAAGAGGCCCTGTGCAGACATAAACGTTTTGGTAAGTTCGAGTCAAGCCGCGGCTGTACTTCTCAAGGTTGTTCCAGGCATGCTGGTTGAGGTGTGGCACCTGGTGGGAGAAGCCAGGCTCAGGAGCACACCTCGGACCTTCTATTAGGGATGTCCCAGGTCCTAAGGTCGATTCCCAAACATCTGAAGGACAGGGCTCAAGAAAGGGGTCACTCCTTGAGGCAATATGACTACAGGTGTTAAGCCAGTGCTAGCCACACCCCATCCCTGGTACTCCAAATCTCTAAGCTTTCCCCAACTCAAAGTAAGGAAAGAGGGAACATTAGTCACTCAGAGACCCCTAAGGTCCCTTGAAACTCCCAAACCACAGGACAAGCTCTAAAAAAGATGTGAGTAATTCCAGCACTCAGGAGGCAGAGGTAGGCAGATCTCTTGAGTTCCAGGGTAGCCTGGGCTACACAGAGAAACCCTGTCTCAAAACTTCGAGCAACAAAAAGGGGTGGAGTGTTGTGCGGGCTCCTGTTCATCTCCATCCACTGGATGGATGTCCCAGAAACCTACTTCATGATCAAGGCCCTGCTTGGAGCAGCTGCAGTGCTAACAATGTGTCCTGGTGGTGTGACTGGCGCCAGCAGCCCAACTTCGTGGCAGCTGTTTCCCTGGCAGCTGCTGTAGGCCAGCTCCAGGGTTCCCTGAGGAAGCACTTTGGGTGGCTTACTATTGACATTGCTGCAGCTAATCACTGCTTAGTGCACTGCTTCCCACGGGAGGCTGAAGAGGGATGAACCCGGGACTCTCCAGTGCGACCATAGGATTCCTCCCTCCCACCACCATGCACGTGTAAAGTAAGATCTAGGCGCTGCATTGAGGCAGGCGACAAGGGTCCGGGACTACCTGAGGCGCTACGTTGCTCAAGTAGAAGGTGTCGTCCATGGCCCGCTGACTCCAGCGGTGATTGGCGGCGGCCGCCAAGTGGCCGCGGTCAAAGCCACTGCCGCGGTAGTCCGCATTGGTGGCGCGGTGGTACGCGTGCACAGAATCGTCCTCGCGGAAGTCGCAGGCGCGACGGTCCCCATCGCCACGGAGCCGCTCTGGCCTCAGCTGCTCCAACACCCAGAGCGCACCGCGCGTGCGCGGGTCGTAGCTCAGCACGTAGGACTCGCGGCTCCGGAGCTGCGCCACGCCGGGCAGCCCGTACTTGGCCAACTCTCCGGTGCCGCCAGCCGGTCCTCCGGGCAGCGCGGGAAGATCGGCCGCGACAACCGGCAACACTGGCACTCGGCCCAGCAGCCCCGGCCCTTTACCCTCCCGCCGCCGCCAATGCTCTGCGGCGGCGCCCAGGCCGGCGCCCAGCGCCAGGGTCAAACCGGCCCGCAGCGCGCGCATGCCTACCGGAGGACCAGCGCGCTACCGAAAGAATGAAAAGCTACTGCAAAAAATGCGAAGGAGCCTGTGCCTTGTCCCCCACGCCCTTCAGCTGCCCTTTTTAAGACACGGCCGGGGCCTGGTACCGCCCTACCCGCTTGCCATTGGTCGTTCCACGTCTGGCTCCGCCTCGCCTTGTACTGCTCACAAGTCCCTGGGAAATCCAGTTGCGTTTAAACAGGACAGAACCCCAAATCTGTCAGACCCCTCCTGTGCACCCATCCTCCTGCCACCAAATGAGCGAAGGATTCCTGTAGATTGACTAACAGTAGGACGCAGGTGAAGACTGTAGCTGCAGATAACCGCCTGGAATCGAAGCTTGCTAATAAGGTTAACAAAAAACAGCTATGGGGTTGGGGATTTAGCTCAGTGGTAGAGCGCTTGCCTAGGAAGCGGAAGGCCCTGGGTTCGGTCCCCAGCTCCGAAAAAAAAAAAAGAACCAAAAAAAAAAAAAAAACAGCTATACTGGTGCCTTAACTTCTCAACCCATTTCATGGGTTGGGCCTGGCAAGTTGGTTGTGTAGGCCAGTGATTCCAGTCCACAGGACAGGAGCTGGATAAGAAAATTTCCTGCATATCATATGAAGCAATATTTAACCTATGAATATATTAAGACAGCAACCTTATTAAGGTGAAGGAAGAACGATATGTAAAAACTGAAGAAAATTGGGCTGAGAGTGTACAGTCACAGCTATACCCATTAGCATGAGACAGAACCAATTATGCATTAAAAGATAATTGGGGTAGGGTGTTGGAGAAATGGTTCAGCGGTTAAGAGCATTGACTGTTCCCAAGGTCCTGAGTTCAATTTCCAGCAACCAAATGGTGGCTCACAAATATCTTTAATGGAATTTGATGCCCCCTTCTGGTGTGTCTGAAGACAGCGACAGTGTAATCATATAAATAAAATAAGTCTTTTAAAAAAGATAAATAGGGACATAGGGCATCTGTACATGTTGACAAACAAAGGGTATTGGAGGGAAATCATATAAATACATTTGGTTGATTGGTTGATTTTTTTTTTTTTAAGACAGGGTTTCTCTGTGTAGCCCTGGCAGTCCTGGAACTCAGAGATCTGCCTACCTCTGCCGCCCAAGTGCTGGAATTAAAGGTGTGTGCCACCATGGACCATTGAAAAAAATTAATGGAAAAAAATGAACAAAGTTTGGGCTGAAGTCATGATGCAGCATTCAGAGCACTTGTTGGTCTAGCAATGGTCCCAGGTTCAGTTCCCAGCACCTACAAGTAGGCCACAACCATCTGTAACACCAAAGGATTTGTAGGCAAAACACCTATACAGACAACATGATTTTGTTTTCTTTTGTTTTAAAATTTTATTTACAGTGAGTACACTGTACCTGGGTGAATACATGTGCAATGGTACAAAACCTTGTGATTTGTGTGATGGCTAATTTGTCTAAATGTTAGAAGTTTTCTGTGAGATGTACAGAGGGGAACGAAAACTTGTGTAAAGATAAATGACTTATGTTGCCATGGTGATTTTTCCAGGTCTGAATAAACATCTGTGCAGTACTGCCTGTTGTCATATGTGTGAGCACCACCGTCTGGTTGTTTCTTGTTACTGCAGGCTGTATCTTTTCTCTGGTTTTGGTTTTTGTTGCTGGCTGGCTGTTCACAGATTCAGAGAGGTGTTGCATCAATCTTCAATCTTCTGTGAGCACTACTTTCTATTTTATTCTCCTTCTTGTAGGCTGTATTTTTTTTCTGTTTTTGGTTTTTGTTTCTGGTTGTGTCTTTCTCTGTTCACTGACTCCAAATAATGCCACATCTTTCTGTGAACAAAGCTTTGAATTTGTTTCTGTGACTGGTTTGCTGTTAGAAAAGACATGTCTGGGAGCTGTGGCTAAAGAAGGGCCAGGAGATGTCCTGAGTCTAGGTCTGGGGTATGCATGAGCTCCAGGAAGCTGAGAGTCGTCCACCAATCTTTTTCTTTTTTTCTTGTGTGAATACTCCACTTTCTGGTTGTTTCTTGTTTCTGCCTGATAGAGAGGAAAGGTTGGACTTGTGTTTTGGGTGTCATAGAGAGGTCTTTGTCATGAGTGCAACTTTCTTGTTGTTTCTCGGGGGGGGGTTTTATTTTTCTTGTTTGTTGTGGTGTTGTGTTGTGTTTGAGTTTCTCGTTACAAGATGACTTTGATAAAGTGACTTGGACTTTGATGGCTATATTAACATGAAGCAGGTTATGTCTACCACATTCTACAGGTTCCCTTCACTAAAGAAGAGGCCAGAAAGCTGGTTCCTGGCCCCACAGGGGAGCGCACCAGTAACCAAGCAACTGTGGATGCTTACTTCCCCCTATCTCGCCCAGACTGGGGTTCTCACAGCACTGAGGGTGAGAGCAGGTCCTTAGACTACTGTCAGGTTCTGCTGTTAGGTCTCAAGGCGTCTGCAAGAAAGCCCACAAATTTGTCCAGAGTGTATGACATTAGGCATGGAGAAAATGAAAGGCCTGCAGCTTTTGTGGAGAGGGTCATGGAGACATTTCAACAATAGTCCCCAATGGACTCTACACCAGAGACAAAGGCAGCAGTTACTCTAGCTTTTATTAATCAGGTAGCACCAAATATTTAGAAAAAGCTCTAGAGAGTTCAGAGGTTAGGAGGGACTTAGTGGCACAGAAGGTATTTTAAAAGAGAGAGAGAGGGGTTGGGGATTTAGCTCAGTGGTAGAGCGCTTGCCTAGCAAGCGCAAGACCCTGGGTTCGGTCCCCAGCTCCGAAAAAAAGAAAAGAAAAAAAAGAAAAAAAAAAAAAAGAGAGAGAGAGAGAGAGAGACTGCAGAGGAGAAGCAGATGAGAGGTCAGGACCAAGAGACATGAGATCCGGCAAAGTTCCTGTTGGCAGCCATGGCCAAACCAGAAGTCCATAGGAGATGCCTAAAACAGATAACTTCAGAAGAAGGAGGCAAGGGGGCCCTGAAGACCAAAAGCACCCCCTCCCCAAACCTGGAGTAACCCTAAAACTAAAAGTAAAATCCACTGGCTTTTTGTTGATAATTAATAAAGTTTACATTCTGTCTTGGTAAAACCTGAAGATAAATCCTGTTCATCAATTTATAAATGACTTCCGAGTGGCAATAGAAATAAAAACAGAGGACCTCTTAGAGGCTCTAAAAAATTGGACTATTGAGCCTCCACTAAGAAGCCCTAACTCGGCCAACTGCATGTGACCTCCCTAGACCCGGAGATGCATATTCAGACTGGGGGCCCTGGTGTCAGCCAGTGGCTAATGTGTCACCAATTGGCAGAAGGCAGCCCCACCCTGTTTACACATCAGTGCAGCAATGACCTCATGGTTAAAGATGATACCAGAATAACTCATTACCAGCCTCTCTTCTTGAATGCCCCAGGATGACTTCAGCTGCCCTGCTACCTGACCTTGACTTTGATTGGCCTCTTCATAACTGCCCAGATGAATGCAGAGGTACCATGGCTCACCAATGGCAACAGACCCATCTGGGATGAACAGAGCTATGGTGGGGCAGTGGTGGTCACAAACAACGAGATTAAATGGGCAGAGGTACTCCTGACAGGAATGTCAGCCCAGAAGCTGAACTGCCAGGTCTGACTAAGGCGTTAGAGCTGAGAAAGACAAGAGACACCAATGGCGGCTGTGCCTTTGCTAGCACTCATATCTGTGGGGCTATTTACAGGGAGAGAAACCTTCTGAAGGCAGAAGAGCCCCACTCCATCCCAAAGTACAGCAAACAGCCCGGTGGGTGGCCCTGGAAATTGGACCCCTCATGTCCTTGATGCCTTAGACCCAGGAGACTCCACACTCTCTGATGAGACAGAAGATGTGAGCAGGGCTTCCCCGGTCTCAGTGTCATAAGAGATGATGGAGGGCAGCTGACTACAAACTAATTGTACCAGAGAAAATGGGTACAAGCATACTGAAAAAGATCCATCGTTCTTCACATGGGACCCTGAGGATGCAGGATTTAACCCACTAGTCCCACATCAGGATTAGAGATACCCATTTGAAAACTGCTGACAGGGCTGGAGAGATCGCTCAGCGGTTAAGAGCACTGACTGCACTCCCTGCTCCCTAACCCCGTGGGAGAGAGAGCGCATCACCCAGACAGGTGGACACTCCTGAGACTGCAGGGCAGGAGAGACCGCCAGTATTGCCCACCCTTGCCCACATCCCTGGCCCAAGAGGAAACTGTATAGGACGTCTGGGAACAGGAAGATGGGGCACTGAATGCTGCGGTCCAGACACCGCCTGGATCTGAAGGAACCTGGTCAAACAGCTCCCTGCAACGAAATCCCATGGGAGGGAGAGCTAGACCTTCAGACGGACAGACATGCCTGGGAAGCCAGAGGAGACTACTGTCTGCCCATATTTCTGACTCTAGAGGAAAACGCCTAGTGGCATCTGGGCCCCCTGTGCACAGGGGCCCGAGCGAAGTTGGGACAGGCCCTTCTGGATGCTGCCCTCATGCAGAGCTGAAACCCGGCTCTGAGAAGCAACTCCACACCTGAGACTAGAGGTAAAACCAACATTTCTGCTCCAAGTGACCTGCCTGCTTGACTCAGGACACACACTCACAGGAACACCTGAAGACCAGTAAACAGGAATGACTACACGGCTGAAAACAGAGCATTCTGTTCCTATAACTGGCTGAAAGAGAACAGGAAAACAGGTCTACAACACTCCTGACACACAGGCTTAGAGGATGATCTAACCACTGTCAGAAATAGCAGAACAAGGTAACACCAGAGACAACGTGATGGCAAGAGGCAAGTGCAGGAACCCAAGCAACAGAAACCAAGACTACATGGCATCATCGGAGCCCAATTCTCCCACCAAAGCAAACACTGAATATCCAAACACACCAGAAAAGCAAGATCTAGATTTTAAATCACATTTGATCATGATGATGGAGGACTTCAAGAAAGACAGAAAGAACTCCCTTAGAGAAATGCAGGAAAACACAAATAAACAAGCAGAAGCCTATAGAGAGGAAATGTAAAAATCCCCGAAAGAATTACAGGAAAACACAATGAAAACAGGTGAAGGAATTAAAAATGGAAATAGAAGCAATAAAGAAAGCACAAAGGGAGACAACACTGGATATAGAAAACCAAATGAAGAGACAAAGAACCGTAGATACAAGCATCACCAACAAAATGCAAGAGATAGAAGAGAGAATCTCAGGAGCAGAAGATTCCATAGAAATCATCGACACAACTGTCAAAGATAATGCAAAAGGAAAAAAGCTATTGGCCCAAAACATACAGGAAATCCAGGACACAATGAGAAGATCAAACCTAAGGATAATAGGTATAGAATAGAGTGAAGACTCTCAACTCAAAGGACCAGTAAATATCTTCAACAAAATCATAGAAGAAAACTTCCCTAACCTAAAGAAAGAAATGGCCATAAATATACAAGAAGCCTACAGAACTCTAAATAGATTGGACCAGAAAAGAAACCTCCCATCACATAATAGTCAAAACACCAAATGCACAAAACAAAGAAAGAATATTAAAAGCAGTAAGGGAAAAAAGGTCAAGTAACATATAAAGGCAGACCTATCAGAATTACACCAGACTTCTCACCAGAGACTATGAAAGCCAGAAGATCCTGGACAGATGTCATACAGACCCTAAGAGAACACAAATGCCAGCCCAGGATACTGTATCCAGCAAAACTCTCAATTAACATAGATGGAGAAACCAAGATATTCCACGACAAAACCAAATTTACACAATATCTTTCTCCAAATCCAGCCCTACAGACGTTAATAAATGATAAAGCCCAACACAAGGAGGCAAGCTACACCCTAGAAAAAGCAAGAAACTAATCATTTTACAACAAAACAAAGAGAAGACAAGCACACAAACATAATCTCACATCCAAACACGAATATAACAGGAAGCAACAATCACTATTCCTTCATATCTCTCAATATCAATGGACTCAATTCCCCAATAAAAAGACACAGATTAACAAACTGGATATGCAATGAGGACCCAACATTTTGCTGCCTGCAGGAAACACACCTCAGAGACAAAGACAGACACTACCTCAGAGTAAAAGGCTGGAAAACAACTTTCCAAGCAAATGGTCTGAAGAAGCAAGCTGGAGTAGACATTCTAATATTGAATAAAATTGATTTTCAACCAAAAGTCATCAAAAAAGATAAGAAAGGACACTTCATATTCATCAAAGGTAAAATCCACCAAGATGAACTCTCAATCCTAAATATCTATGCTCCAAATACAAGGGCACCTACATACATAAAAGAAACCTTACTGGGGTTGGGGATTTAGCTCAGTGATAGAGTGCTTGCCTAGCAAGTGCAAGGCCCTGGGTTCGGTCCCCAGCTCCGAAAAAATGAAAAGAAAAAAAAAACCTTACTAAAGCTCAAAGCACATACACAATAGTAGTAGGAGATGTCAGAGACATAGACAGACTAAGAGAAGTCATGAATCAAATGGATTTAACAGATATTTATAGAACATTCTATCCTAAAACAAAAGAATATACCTTCTTCTCACCACCCCATGGTACTTTCTCCAAAATTGACCATATAATCAGTCATAAAACAGGCCTCAACAGATACATAGAGATAGAAATAATCCCATGCATCCTATCAGATCATCATGGGCTAAAGCTGGTCTTCAATAACAATAAGGAAAGAACGCCCACATATTCATGGACGTTGAACAATGCTCTACTCAATGATAACCTGGTTAAGGAAGAAATAAAGAAAGAAATTATAGACTTCTTAGAATTTAATGAAAATAAAGGTAAAACATACCCAAACTTATGGGACACAATGAAAGCTGTGCTAAGAGGAAAACTCATAGCTCTGAGTGCTGCAGAAAAAAACAAGAGAGAGCATATATCAGTAGTTTGACAGCACACCTAAAAGCTCTGGAACAAAAAGAAGCAAACAGACCCAGGAGGATTAGAAGGCAGGAAATAATCAAACTCAGAGCTGAAATCAACCAAGTAGAAACAAAAAGGACTATACAAAGAATCAACAGAACCGGGGTTGGGGATTTAGCTCAGGGGTAGAGTGCTTGCCTAGGGAGCGCAAGGCCCTGGGTTCGGTCCCCAGCCCCGAAAAAAAAAACCAAAAAAAAAAAAAAAAGAATCAACAGAACCAAAAGCTGGTTCTTTGAGAAAATCAGCAAGATATGATAAACCCTTAGCCAGACTAACCAGAGGACACAGACAGTGTGTCCAAATTAACAAAATCAGAAATGAAAAGAGAGACATAACAACAGAGTCAGAGGAAATTCAAAAATATCATCAGATCCTACTACAAAAGCCTATATTCAACAAAACTTGGAAATCTGGAGGAAATGGGCAATTTCCTAGACAGATACCAGGTACCAAAGTTAAATCAGGAACAAATAAACCATTTAAACAACCCCATAACTCCTAAAGAAATAGAAGGAGTCATTAAAAGTCTCCCAACCAAAAAGAGCCGAGGTCTAGATGGGTTCAGTGCAGAATTCTATCAGACCTTCATAGAAGACCTCATACCAATACTATCCAAACTATTCCACAAACTTGAAACGGATGGAGCGCTACCGAATTCTTTCTATGAAGCCACAATTACTCTTATACCTAAACCACATAAAGACCCAATGAAGAAAGAGAACTTCAGACCAATTTCCCTTATGAATATCGGTGCAAAGACACTCAATAAAATTCTTGCAAACCGAATCCAAGAGCACATCAAAACAATCATCCATCATGATTAAGTAGGCTTCATTCCAAGGATGCAGGGATGGTTTAATATACAGAAAACCATCAACGTAATCCACTATGTAAACAAACTCAAAAATAAAAACCACATGATCATTTCATTAGATGCTGAGAAAGCATTTAACAAAATCCAACACCCCTTCATGATTAAAAGTCCTGGAAAGAACAGGAATTCAAGGCCCATACCTAAACATAGTAAAAGCCATATACAGCAAACCAGTAGCTAATATTAAACAAAATGGAGAGAAACTTGAAGCAATCCCATTAAAATCAGGGACTAGACAAGGCTGCCCACTCTCTCCCTACTTATTCAATATAGTCCTAGAAGTCCTAGCCAGAGCAATCAGACAACAAAAGGAGATCTAATGGATACAGATTGGAAAGGAAGAAGTCAAAATATAACTATTTGCAGATGATATGACTGTATATTTAAGTGATCCAAAAAGTTCCACCAGAGAACTATTAAACCTGATAAACACCTTCAGCAAAGTGGCTGGGTATAAAATTAACTCAAATAAATCAGTAGCCTTCCTCTACACAAAAGAGAAACAAAAAAAATTAGGGAAATGACACCCTTCATAATAGTCCCAAATAATATAAAATACCTCGGTGTGATTTTAACCAAGCAAGTGAAAGATCTGTATGATAAGAACTTCAAGCCTATGAAGAAAGAAATTGAAGATCTCAGAAGATGGAAAGATCTCCCATGCTCATGGATTGGCAGGATTAATATAGTATAAATGGCCATTTTACCAAAAGTGATCTACAGATTCAATACAATACCCATCAAAATTCCAACTCAATTCTTCATAGAGTTAGACAAAACAATTTGCAAATTCTTCTGGAATAACAAAAAACCCAGGATAGCTAAAACTATCCTCATCAATAAAAGGACTTCTGGGGTTGGGGATTTAGCTCAGTGGTAGAGCGCTTGCCTAGGAAGCGCAAGGCCCTGGGTTCGGTCCCCAGCTCCAAAAAAAAAAAAAAAAAATAAAAGGACTTCTTGGGGAATCACTATCCCTGAACTCAAGCAGTATTACAGAGCAATAGTGATAAAAACTGTATGGTATTGGTACAGAGACAGACAGATAGACCAGTGGAATAGAATTGAAGACCCAGAAATGAACCCACACACATATGGTCACTTGATTTTTGACAAAGGAGCCAAAACCATCCAATGGAAAAAAGATAGCATTTTCAGTAAATGGTGCTGGTTCAACTGGAGGTCAACATGTAGAAGAATGCAGATCGATCCATTCTTTTTTTTTTTTTTTTTTTTTTTAACTTGAGTATTTCTCATTTACATTTCCCTTTCCCCCGGTTTCCGGCAAACATCCCCTAATCCCATGAGATCGATCCATTCTTATCACCCTGTACAAAGCTTAAGTCCAAGTGGATCAAGGACCTCCACATCAAACCAGATACACTCAAACTAATAGAAGAAAAAAGTGGGGAAGCATCTGAACACATGGGCACTGGAGAAAATTTCCTGAACAAAACACCAATGGCTTATGCTCTAAGATCAAGAATCGACGTGGTTTAGATTTAGCTTCAGCGGTAGAGCACTTGCCTAGCAAGCACAAGGCCCTGGGTTCGGTCCCCAGCTCAAAAAAAAAAAAAAAAAAAAAAAAAAAGAATCGACAAATGGGATTTTATAAAACTACAAAGCTTCTGTAAGGGAAAGGACACTGTTGTTAGGACAAAATGGCAACCAACAGATTGGGAAAAGATCTTTACCAATCCTGCAACTGATAGAGGGCTTATATTCAAAATATACAAAGAACTCTCGAAGTTAGACTGCAGGGAGACAAATAACCCTATTAAAAAATGGGGTTCAGAGCTAAACAAAGAATTCACATCTGAAGAATGCCGAATGGCTGAGAAGCATCTAAAGAAATGTCCAACATCTTTAGTCATAAGGGAAATGCAAATCAAAACAACCCTGAGATTCCACCTCATACCAGTCAGTATGGCTAAGATCAAAAACTCAGGTGACAGCAGATGCTGGCGAGGATGTGGAGAAAGAGGAACACTCCTCTATTGTTGGTGGGATTGCAGACTGGTACAACCATTCTGGAAATCAGTCTGGAGGTTCCTCAGAAAATTGGACATTGAACTACCTGAGGACCCAGCTATACCTCTCTTGGGCATATACCCAAAAGATGCCCCAACATATAACAAAGACACATGCTCCACTATGTTCATAGCAGCCTTATTTATAATAGCCAGAAGCTGGAAAGAGCCCAGAGACCCTTCAAAAGAGGAATGGATACAGAAAATGTGGTACATCTACACAATGGAATACTATTCAGCTATCAAAAACAATGACTTTATGAAATTCATAGGCAAATGGATGGAACTGGAAAATATCATCTGGAATGAGGTAACCCAATCACAGAAAAACACACATGGTATGTACTCATTGATAAGTGGCTATTAGCCCAAATGCTCCAATTACCTAAATGCACAGAAAACATGAAACTCAAGAAGGATGACCAAAATGTGAATGCTTCATTCCTTCTTTAAAAGGGGAACAAGAATACCCTTGGGAGGGAATAGGGAGGCAAAGTTTAGAACAGAGGCAGAAGGGACACCCATTCAGAGCCTGCCCCACATGTGGCCCATACATATACAGTCACCAAACTAGATAAAATGGATGAACCAAAGAAGTGAAGGCTGACAGGAACCGGATGTAGATCTCTCCTGAGAGACACAGCCAGAATACAACAAATACATAGGCGAATGCCAGCAGCAAACCACTGAACTGAGAATGGGACCCGTGTTGAAGGAATCAGAGAAAGGGCTGAAAGAGCTTGAAGGGCTTGAGACCCCATATGAACAACAATGCCAACCAACCAGAGCTTCCAGGGACTAAGCCACTACCCAAAGACTATACATGGACTGACCCTGGGCTCCAACTGCATAGGTAGCAATGAATAGCCTAGTAAGAGCACCAGTGGAAGGGGAAGCCCTTGGTCCTGCCAAGACTGAACCCCCAGTGAACGTGATTGTTAGGGAGAGGACGGTAATGGGGGGAGGATGGGGAGGGGAATGCCCATATAGAAGGGGAGAGGGAGAGGTTAGGGGGATGTTGGCCTGGAAACCGGGAAAGGGAATAACAATTGAAATGTAAATAAGAAATACCCAATTCAATAAAGATGGAGGAAAAAAATTTAAGTACCTCAAAAAAGAAAGAAAGAAAGAAAGAAAGAAAGAAAGAAAGAAAGAAAGAAAGAAAGAAAAAGAGCACTGACTACTCTTCCAGAGGTCCTAAGTTCAATTCCCCTCAACCATATGGTGGCTCACAACTGTCTGTAATGGGATCCAATGCCCTCTTCTGGTGCATCTGAAGACTTGAGACACTTGAGAGCCCAAATCTTTTAAATTCAGACCTCATTTTAGAGATCCTAAGTTGAGCTCAGGTAAACTAACAGGCTGGTACCTAGCCTTAGTTTCCAAGTTGCCCCAACAAAACCTGAGCCTAGCTCCAGTCTCTAGACTAACCGCAACATGAACAGCATCCCAGGTTGTTGCCCCAACAACCTGAACCCCCAGGTTTTACAAGCCCACCCCTGCCTAACGACCACCACTTCAGAGGGGAGCAGAAATTAAGTTTATCGTATGACTCCCAGCACCAGCTGGTTATGTTAAAGGCCACAGTAGCTTTCCAATGGGATGCTTGCACACGTATTCCCTGGTTGTTGCTTACTATTAAGCCTTGCGCTGATAGACGTTCGGGGCTCCCCCAGCACCCAAACCATCCGTCCATCCTGCATGGCGGCAGTGCAATGGGGGCGGGGTGGGGAGGGAGGCTATTTGGAATAGAATAAAGACCCTGCTGTAAGTTGCATCAAATCAGCTCCTGTCTGGCTTTTTTGGGGGGTGGGGGTGTGGGGGATCACTAACATTTCCCTGGCACTACATACTCACATACATGAAATAAATATATTAGAGAGAGACAGAGAGAGAGAAGATAGCAGTGGCCCAAAAGAACAGAAGCTGCGGGTTTTTGTTGTTGTTCTTGTTGTTTTTTCTGCAATCAACCCCTCCCTGTGAATGGAAGAACCAGAAGCTACTGCAATGTCCTGAGTCAAACACCAGAGGGAGGCAAAGAACACACCAAAGAAACTGGAGCCTAGAGAACCTCTGACCATGTAAGAGGGGTTTTAAGTGAAATTGATAATTTTAAAGAAAAATCGGCACATAAGGATGAAAAACTCAAATGGCTTTGGACTTTATGTAATATTATTTTAAACAGTTCAAAGAAGATGGAAGTTATAAATAAAAGTGACACATTGCTGATTATAATTATTGCATTATTAAGCTTCATTCTTTTTTTATAGATTTATTTATTACTATAGTTATATCAGTACACTGTAGTTGTCCTCAGACACACCAGAAGAGGGCATCAGTTCCCATTACAGATGGTTGTGAGTCACCATGTGGTTGCTGGGAATTGAACGCAGGACCTCTAGAAGAACAGTCAGTACTCTTCACCACTTAAGGGCTCTCTCCAGGGAGCCCTTAAGCTTCATTTTTAATGGGCATTTTGGTTTGCTTTAAGAAAAACAGGACCTTTTGAAAAAGTCACAAATCTAGGAAAAAATTACAGAAAATTATAAATCAGAGTGAGATTACTCAGATATCTTAAAAACAGGAAAAATCAAACCCAAGGGCCTGGGTTCAGTCCCCAGCTCCGGGGGAAAAAAAAAAAGAAAGGAAAAAGACAAAGGTGAACTCTGAAGAGAAACATTAGAAGAAAAGTTACAGAAATGTATCAACCTAGACGAACAGAATACTGGGATAGCAGAGACACAAGCGCAGGAGAGGGATGGGAAATGGACACGGACTTTAGGATGGGGAGTTTAAAATATTGACAGATAAAAAAGCAAACCAACCAAATGTTGTTAGGGGGAAAAAAAATTCTTATCCAGCCAGTGTCCAACAAAGGCCAGCAGAAGCTGGGCCTCCACAAGTAGACAGTGAATGGCACCCTGGATGCACTGGGCTTGAGAAAGTTTAAGGGAAATGTTCCTGATCTTGGAATGCGTTTGCCATATGTAAACGAACCTTGACTTTTTGGGTGATCAAAACTAGAATAACCCCCCAAGCCTGGAAAGACATGGCAAGAACAATATGAGAACCTAGGCCATGGCTGCAAATGCTATCGTGGTGGAGAAGAGGCTAGGCTAATAGCACAGAGGAAGAGAACCATGGATATCAATATTTCTACAGACTCCTGCCAGGGGAAGACTGGTGAGGAATACGCTGAGGTAGAGATGCAAGTCATATGTGACATATATGACAAAGAAACCTTGGCAACATGACACATGGCAGCCTTGAATGCCCAGGACAAGTTTGACGTAATAGGACAAAGGCTTAGGTCATACAAGGTACAAAAGAAGCATTCACTGACATTTTTTAAACGAAGATTGGCTTTAGCTGTAGCTAGGAGGATACCAGATCCACTGGTAGGAAGGCACTAACCTCTGGCTTTTGAAAATGCTAATTCCGAATGCAATGATGTGATCAGACCGTTAAGGAATTGATCAGCACCTGAATGGATCAGAAAGAGTCGATACTAGATCTCACTCACCTGAGGTGACCTCAACCAGAGAAGCCATCCCTAAGGTTTTGAGAAAATCCAAACTCACAAATGTATTTTTCCCATTAATTTGCTTGTTCATGTCACATACCAATCACAGCTACTCCATCCTCCCAGCCCCACCCCATCCCAGCCCTTCCACCATCCCCAGTGCCTCTGAGAAGGGAGAGGCCACCCCTGGGTATTAACCCACCCTGGCACATCAAGGCACTGCAAGACCAGGTGCATCTTCTCCCACTGAGGCCACGCAAGGCCGCCCACTTAATGCAGCAGATCCTCACAGGCAGACAGCAGAGTCAAGGACAGCTCCAACTCCAGTTTGGGGATCTGTATGAAGACCAAGCTGCACATCTGCTCCATATATGTATGGAGGGCTGTGACCGCCCCTGCTTGCTCGTTGGTTGGTGGTTCAGGCTCCAGGAGCCCCCAAGGGTCCAGGTTGATTCTGTTGTTCCTCTCTTAGAGTCCCTGTCCCCTTCAGTTCCCTCAATCCTTCCCCTAACTCTTCCACAAGAGTTTGCCCTCCATCTAGTGTTTGGCTGTAGGTCTTCGCATCTGTTTCTACAGATGGGACAAACTCAGAAGGGGCCAAGGAATGGATACATTGGGAAACCTCTATAGACGACCAGAGTTCAAAGTAAAGATATTTCTAAACAATTGGAGGAACGGTAGATGCCAAAGTTGATGTAACTCTAACCTCTCCAAATCTCGGTCCTCAGATTGACATCTTAAAGAGGTAGATATCCTATTTCAAGGAGTTGGAACTTTATCCCAGGTAAAACAAACCATCAGACGGCTTAAATGCCAACTCAGACGGCTGGAAAGTTAAATGGCAGGATAAATGGCTGAGACAGCTATAAACGTATGGAGAAGGGATCTGTTAAAACAATGGAAAACACAGATCGGCACTGCTCCAACTTCATGCTTCCAAAACACACTGCTGAACACTGGTTAGAATCTTCCCAAGGCTTCTAACATGACGTTGCTGCTTCCTCAGATGACCACCATCCTGATGTTGTTCTGTTGCCCACTGGTTGCCATCTCTACACACCCATCAATCACAAGGTTCATAAAGGGTCAAAGCCCCGCAGTGTTCCTTGTGCTTGCCTGACGCCGTTTGACTTCAATGATAACTGCTTGTCCATAAACTTCCTCAGTCAGGGAGGGTGGGCTTTGCTCATGGAGACTCCTCAGCTGGCTCAGCACAACAGGGAAGGAGTCAGAACAGAGGAGAAGGAGAAGCAGGAGAGAAGGAGCTGGGAGAACATGGCGGCAGATGTTAAGATTCTTCTCTGTGGGGGTTGGGGATTTAGCTCCGGGGTAGAGGCCTTGCCCAGGAAGCGGAAGGGCCTTGGTTTGGTCCCCCACCCCGAAAAAAAAAAAAAAAAAGAACCAAAAAAAAAAAAAAAAAAGATTCTTCTCTGTGGGGGTTGGGGATTTAGCTCAGTGGTAGAGCGCTTGCCTAGCAAGTGCAAGGCCCTGGGTTCGGTCCCCAGCTCCGAAAAAAAGAAAAAAGAAAAAAGAAAAAAGAAATGTCTTTGGGCTGGAGAGATGGCTCAGTGGTTAAGAGCACTGACTGCTCTTCCAGAGGTCCTGAGTTCAAGTCCCAGCAACCACATGGTGACTCACAACCATCTGTAATGAGATCTGATGCCCTCTTCTGGTGTGTCTGAAGACAGTGATGATGTACTCACATAAAATAAATTAATAAATATTTTTAAAAAAAGATTCTTCTCTGTGCATAGATACAGGTTGTTATGAATATTTAAGGGATGGATATGTACAGGATTTTGTGCTGTCAATTGGATCAGAGGTTATTGTGTGGTGTGTTCTTTCATGTGGCAATTTATTGAGTTCAAGAGAAGGTGTGGGGGGGTTTACACCGAGCCCGTCACAGAATTGGGATGTGTGACAACCGGCCAAGGGAACTGTGAGTGCAAGCAAAGCAGCTCGTCAAGGAGCCACGGCTCACAGACCACCTGGGGCAGAGAGCACCATGGGACCAGCATGGAGCCTCTGAGATAAATTAGCGCCAGGTGCTATGGCCTGCCAGAGCCGGAACTAGCAAGACAGCAACCTCCAGGGTAAACGCCCAGTGGGAACCGGTCGCTACACCGTTTGGTTTTGTTTGTTTGTTTTTATTTTGTTTTGTTTTGTTTTTACTGCAACAGAGGATGTTGACAGACCTGAGAGCAATAAAGTTCTTCAGTGAATGGGTTCTTGACATCCTGGAGTCTCCTTGCTATTCTTGCTACCTAAAGAATAGACTAGCATAGGGATTGATCTAAAAGGATTGATTTCACAATTCCTTTACAAGTACAAGATAGAGAAAAATGCCTTCTCCCCCACACTTAACAACTCAATGCCAACCAAAAGGTACCTTGTGTCAATATTCTGTACAACACCATTGAAAATAATTCATAAGCGATTTCTCCAACCCATAATTTACCATTATATGAGTGCTATTTTGCTGGCTAATTCAAATGGAGGTACCTTAGAAAGAATTTTTTTTAAAAGATTTATTTATTATTATATGAATGCACTGTAGCTGTCTTCAGACACACCAGAAGAGGGATCCCATCAGAAATGGTTGTGAGCCACCATGTGGGTGCTGGGATTTGAACTCAGGACCTCTGGAAGAGCAGTCTGAGCCATCTCTCCAGCCCTAGAAAGAATGTTTAATGAAGCAAAAAGAATTTTACCTTTCTGAAGTTTACAAATTGCTCCTGAAATAGAAATACAAGGGGGAGATTCTCTTAGTTATCTAGGATACAAGTCTACAGGAAATTAGACCACAAAAGGGACAAATCTGGAGAGATCAATTAAGAACTCTTAATGATTTTCAAAAATTGCTGAGAGATATTAACTGGCTATAGTCTACAGTGGATTTGACTACTCCAGGGCTAACTAGTTTGTTTCAAATCTTTCAAGGTGAGAAAGACTTAAATAGTCTGAGAAGATTATGAGCAGAAGCTGAAAAGGAATTGACTCTGGTAGAAAAGAAAACTATGAGATTTATATATAGATTGTAAAGATCCAAAGGTGGTCTGGAGTTTAGTTATTTTGACTCGAATTTTTTGGGACACGGTTTGTTGCTGCAACGGGGAACACAGATTAATGTTCCTCCAACCTCAGAAACAAACTATAAAGAATGCTTCTGAAAAAAATAGTAAAAGGTATTATGAAACCTTCTAGCCTCGATAATTCCTTAGAATGGCCTTGAGAATTCCAAGGGCTATTGGACTCGCTTATGGGTTGAGCCTAGTCACAGACTGTCCAGGTTCTCCATAAGCCGGACACCACAGGCGTTGGTCTTTCAAAGGTACCAACTGCCCCACTTTTAAAATGGTTAACTGGCAAACCTGTTGGACATTAGCTTTTGAGTTTTCTTTTTAAATAAAAAGGATATTTTTTTGTTGAGTATTTCAAATACGAGTAACGGATTTACAATGTTTTAAGTAAATTCAAAGGGTTGCTACAGTTCAACGTGTTTTCTAAATCTTTAAAGAGTTGGAGTGATTTGGAGCTAGGACAAACCTTGAGTTTATATACATAAAGAAAAAAGGGGAAAATAGGTAGATTTATCCACTAAGGAGATCAGTTTCCTTTTTTAATCCACTAAGGATATTCGCTTCAAATTTTAAAGGGATTTTTAAAATTTCAAAAGAAAGATACTACTTTTTCTATTGCCAAAAAAAACATTTTGCTCTAGGAAAGATATAACCTGCCAAAAAGGGGGAAGCTATTTAAGAGAGAACACTGCAGAGAAAGAGGCAGTTTTGTGAGGAGAATTTTACAGACACAGGTTGAAGAGAGAACAAGCTACATAGAATGAGCCAGAGAATGAGAAGGAGCCAGAGGACTAGGACAGATCGCCAAAGTTAGTGTGAGGTCAAGTAGAGCAACTCAGAAGAAGCCAAGAGAAGCCAGACTGAATCAGTCAGCTTGGGGAGGAGTTTGAGCCAGGACAGCTGAGTTGACCTGGCAGCCAGAGGATATTCAGGATTTCAACGTGCAGGTGCTTTAGCTCCCTAAAAGGCTGATTCTGTAATTACACACTTATCAGAAGTGATGGCCATTATGGGACACCTGTATGAACAAAGACTGACATTGCTCCAGAATACGTCTCTGGTAAAACGAAGCAACTTTTTATGTATTATAATATAAAGCACGTTATAGGTGCGACACATAATCCTGCAGGCCAAGCAGCTGTGAAGAGATCGAATCACACTTTAAAAGAGTGCTTAACAAACAAAAGGGGGGTAGCAAAGACCCACCCACAGATAGATTACTTAATCCTTCATGAACTTTAAATTTTTAAATGCTAATGAGCAAAAAAAAAACTACAGCTGTTTTGAGACATTGGATTATGGGGAAGGCTGTTTATTTTAAAAATGTCTGGGGCTGGAGAGATGGCTCAGTGGTTAAGAGCACTGACTGCTCTTCCAGAGGTCCTGAGTTCAATTCCCAGCACCCACATGGTGGCTCACAACCATCTATAATGGGATCTGATGCCCTCTTCTGGTGTGTCTGAAGACAGCGACAGTGTGCTTATATAATAAATAAATCTTTTAAAAAAGTCTTGACCTCTGACTAGAAAGCAGGAAATCTGTTCTGCTGGGGAGGGAGAGTTACATATGTTTATACAGGAAAAGAAAAACTATGGATCCCATCCAAACTGATAAAAATCATATTTGACCCTCTTCAGGGAAAGACTGCCCACCCCCTGAAGATTTTGTATACAGACAGGAAGGGAGTGATCACCAAAGTCAACAAGGCAGGTGTCTTACTGCTGTGAACAGACACCATGACCAATGTAAGTTTGTTTGTTTGTTTTTTTCGGAGCTGGGGACCGAACCCAGGGCCTTGCGCTTCCTAGGCAAGCGCTCTACCACTGAGCTAAATCCCCAACCCCCCAATGTAAGTTTTATAAAAGACAACATTTAATCGGGGCTGGCTTACAGGTTCAGAGATTCAGTCCATTATCATCAAGGCGGGAGTACGGCAGCATCCAGGCAGGCATGGTGCAGGAGGAGCTGAGTTCTACAACTTCACCCAAAGGAAGCCAGGAACAGACTGACATCCTCAGGCAGCTAGGAGGAGGGTCTCCGAGCCCACCCCACAGTGACACACTTCCTCCAACAAGGCCACACCTGATAGTGCCACTCCCTGGGCCAAGCACATGCAAACCATCACAGCAGGTAATGTATGTGCTGGTTCCTCTCTGTAGGAACAGCTCTGGGACTGACTGAGACATAAATGTCCATGCATAGGCAATGAATCTTGTTGGACAGAGTCTTCACGGCTCACTAATACAGGCCATCTTCCTATTTGACATAGATAAAAACTTTCATTACAGTTCGGTTACAGTTCAGACTAGCTTATAAGTGAGATTTCACCCGCTCACACGAAGACCAAAGACTGATTAACTGACCTGTACACCTCGTACATTCTGTACATGCTAATACAGAACTGTGTATCCTTGTGAGAGTTTATGTTTCCAGATCAATGCAGACACTACGGCCCTGACGAGAGCCACCCTTATGGATGCCGAGATACTGAGGCACATTGTTCGAACATCCTGCCTGATTCTACCTCAGACTGCCTCGATGCTGTTTCCTCAAAAGACTTGCTTCCAGGACAACTTCAGAACAACTAGCTTCCAGTCTTTCGGGCTGTTCTAATCAGGACTTCATTGAAGCCTGCATTTCACAGCATCTGGAGACTGGACAAGTGTGATAACCATTTTCTAATCATCTTGCCTTCCCACCCCCCAAGGTGCCCCAAATCAGCAGGAAGCTATTTTTTAAGATTTATTTATGTATTATATATAAGTACACTGGAGTCTTCATGCACACCAGAAGGGGCATCAGATCCCGTTACAGATGGTTGTGAGCCACCATGTAGTTGCTGGGATTTGAACTCAGGACCTCTGGAAGAGCAGTCAGTGCTGCAGTCAGTGCTCTTAACCACCGAACCATCTCCCCAGCCCAACAGGAAGCTATTTTAAGACACTGGAATGTTATTCACTTAAGGTGCGGTGGCTAAGTTTTGGTTGTTTTATCAGGTGGCGGACACTTTTATAAAGGGGTTGGCTGCAAGTTATTAACTGGTCTTGATCAGGGCGAAAATAATGCATAGGAATTTAAACAAGGATTTCTCTCTTTTCCCTATCCTTTTTTCTTCCTTAGATAATGGGAAAGGGGTTGGGGAAAAGGGGGGATATAGGAATATTAGAGAAATAATAGGAAAGGGGGGTAGGTTATTGAATCTACTCTTTTTTGTTCAAATGAGTGGCTTTTATTCCTTTGCTCTGAAAAGCTGTATGTGGGGGGAACTTAACCAAGGAAAGTGACTAGGCCAACGGGACTTTGAGACCTTAAATTTTAAAAGCAGAAACAAACCAGGTGCCCACCAGTTTGCTCAGACACAGGAGACTTGGTGGTTCTATATTCAAAGACAGTTAAACAGGGAGATGGCACTCATCTACCACCCTTGGTTAGCATGGTTAGGACTTAAGTCTAACACACTAAAATCGTGATTACATGAAGAAAGTGCACACAAGCCGAACAGCAACTTTTGATCTTTTCCATTCAAGGGTAACTTTAATGCTGCTAAATTCACAAATGCCATTTTTATTACTCAATCCTAATTATCTAAAACACACATTGCAAGCATACGAGTATCTGTTCTCTCCACGTGTCAGCGTCATCATGGTTTTAGAAATGGGAGAATAGATTCCCCTTAAACTTCAAGTCAGTAGGTGTTTCTTTACAGTTAACAAAATAGTGATTAACAATGATCTTCCTCACCTGTTAATGCACAAGTAAACACCCTCAAAACTGCATTTTGTTAAAGTTTCTGTACTAAAATGTAGAAAAACTGAACTACACAAATGTTGAAAAGTTAGACATTCCTTAATTTTTCATTCCTGGTACCAACAATTTACAGGACAATATGTGATGTGATGAGAAGGAAAAGACAAAGCTCCGACAGGTAGAAGGCTCAGGACTGGCATGGAGTCTCCACCACACTGATTCTTCAGTGGCTGCCCTTTCTGCAAACTGTGGCTGTGAGCGTCCTGAACAAGTGGCTTCCTGTTTAAGCCGCGGTGACTTTTCTGACCTTGGGTCATCGTTCCTTCTGTGGCAGATTTTACAGTTCCTCCAATGCATTCGGGACGACTGTCTCACAGTGACCTGCAGCTTTCCTGATGACCCCTCGCTCTCTCTCCTGCTAAGAACTGTAGCCATTTGTCTCTGTTTTATTTTAAAACCTTCTGCTATCCACACTTCCACTCCAGATCCATAGCCACCACCACAGGGGCTGCCCGAGCTTCTTTCACCAAAACTGTCCCCTTCATGGGTCCATAATCTGATTGTTGCAGTCAACCATAATTTCCAAAGTCATTATAGTTCCCACCACCACCACAGTTACCTCCACTAAAATTTCCTCCTTCATTGTGACCATCATATCTTCCTCCACCACCATAGCCATCATCTCGGTTTCCATATCCCCGTCTACCACCTCCGTAACCTCCTCCACTACTACAACCAGGGCCACCACCATAGCTGCCAGCGTCACCTCCAAACCCACGATATCCACCATCACCACCTCCATAACCTCCTCCACTACTGTAACCAGGGCCACCACCATAGCTGCCAGCATCACCTCCAAACCCATGATATCCACCATCACCACCTCCATAACCTCCTCCACTACTACAACCAGGGCCACCACCATAGCTGCCAGCGTCAACTCCAAACCCATGATATCCACCATCACCACCGCCATAACCTCCTCCACTACTACAACCAGGGCCACCACCATAGCTGCCAGCGTCACCTCCAAACCCACGATAACCACCATCACCACCTCCATAACCTCCTCCTCTACTACAACCAGGGCCACCACCATAGCTGCCAGCGTCACCTCCAAACCCACGATATCCACCATTACCACCGCCATAACTGTCTCTGCTGCCCCCACCACCACAGCCTCCGCTTCTACCAAAGTTTCCTCCATGCCTTCTCTGTGATCCAGCAGCCTGCATCTGGTTTCGAAAGGGCCCTTTTCACTTCACAATTAACAGTGTGGTATTTCTGAACAACAATTTTATCAACTGCGCCATGGCCATCAAAGGTGACACAAGCAAATCCTCTCTTTCCCCACTCTGCCTGTCTTCCATAACGTCTATGTTTCAGTCTTGCCATGCTTGTCAAAGTAGTCTCTCAGACTGCATGCTTCCCTGTCCTCGCTAATACCATCAACAGAACTTCTCTTCACCGTTAAATGGGCCCCAGGCTTCACAGAATCCTCTCTAGACACAGCTCTCTCTGGTTCCGCCACGCGCCCACCAACCTTGCGTGGCCGAGCACACATTGCAGCGTCAGCCTCTTCGACACAAGAGAAGTCACAAAACCAAAGCCTCGGGAACATTCTGTTTGAGGATCTCTCATACCACAGTCTGTAAGTGTGCCCCGTTTCTCACAATGTTCTCTTAAGTTATCATCTGTGGGTTCAAAGCTCAGACCACCAACAAACAGCTTCCTCAGCTGCTCTGGTTCCTTTGGATCATGGCCCTCGATTTTGAGACCGGACTCACTTCTTCCAACTCAAGTTCAATATGGGACCGAGAACTTGAATCTACTCTTACATTTTATAGCCAATAATCTTATATTAGTGTAGATCCTTTTATATTGATATATATTGAGGTTATGTTTTGTTACATTGGTATAGATCCTTGAATTTTGATGCAAAAGTTAAGGTTATTTTTGTTACAACATACTATATGTACATGTTTTCAACACCTATTTGAGGTATTATATCTAGAGGTTCTTAATAATGTATTGTGAAGTTCTTAGCCCTTTTGAAAGCTGCCATTATGAATTGCTCAGGATAAATAAGAAGTTTGAGTTAATAATCAGACAATCAAACTCATGGTCATGTTAGGTACTAGTCCAGTTACTTTCAATGAAATGTTTTACAACTTAATCAGAGAGTAAATTGCCTATTTGTGTATGGTATGAATAAATGGTCTCCAGAAACTTGAGAGGCTTGCATAATACTGCTTTTAAAGATGTTTTATGAATGTAAGACTGATTTGACAATGAGACAGGTCTGCTCGTGGCGGCATCTGCATTCCGCTTCAAAGAAGATAAGGAGGACCAGAGAACCTCCTTACGGAGTTTGTGTCGACTGTGGCAAACAGTCACAGGGAAAAACTTGCCCTTGCTTCAACTACAGACAGGATGCTGTCCAAAACAGACAAACATGCACACAGGGAAGTTGACTGCCACGCTTTGCAAGGACAAGATAGGTTAGCTCTTCATAACTCCTGCTCCACAAAAATGTCTGTCAGATACACTGGACCAGAGGCTGAAGATGGATGCTGCAGTGTTACAGAGACAATGCGGGGGACTGTCGGGGCAGCCGGCTCCTCTGTCATGTCTAGTTCTGGAAGCACTTGCCTGCATTCCCTGCACACGTGGGGAATACTTACTCCTTCTCAGGTCTCTGATGGGGTTGAAGACTAGATAGTCATAGTCTCACAATTAAGTTTAAGTTGTTTAGGATTTAAGACGTTTTTAGGCCTAAAAAGATGTTTTAGGTTAGCAATACAAATTATGATAGAAAACTAGTTAGGTACAGAACTCTGAACTCACCCAGAGAGGATAGATAATAGAGCACTTTTTCCAAGGTTGCCAAATACAGATGGAGGAACATTGTAAACGTAACTCTTACTAGTTTTCATAATTGTTTCATATTTGTTCTTACTGTATGTTGCTTGTTATTGTATGGAAAGAGCCTTTCTATCTAAAAAAAAAAAAAAAAAAAAAAGAGGGAAATGCTGGGGTTGATCTGGCGCTGCTATGTCAAGCAGAAGGTCTCCATTAGATGGGATGGACGTGCACCCTGAAGACAGACTGACAGAACAGAAAGAGCCCAGGCAAGACTCAAAGAGCTGGTAACTTGAGGAGCACAGCTGGGGAATAGCCAGTGTAGTATAGAAAAAATTTGGGGTAATCGCCCAGTAATTGTGCTGGAGCTAATTAATTGGTAAAACTCTGCTTCAGTTACTGGGGAGGGGGAGAGTGTGTTGGCCAGGTCATAATAATAAGTAATACAGATATTGAATACTATACAATAGCACACTCATTTCCTGCTCTAATCTTCTTTCTCTCCTAGTTAGGGCCCAGGGCTTAGAAGTGATCAGAGTCAAATAAAGGTTGGGAGGGTAAATAATCGAGCTCAGTAAACAGCAATAGTACGCCAAGCACTTGCCTAGCACGCATGACGTCCGGGCGGTCTGCAGCCTCACGTAAACCAGCCGTGACGGTGCAAGCAGCACGGGGAGGTAGAGGAAGGAAGATTGACAGTTTAAGGTCACCGAGGAGTGGTGATGCGTGCTTTTAGTCCTGGCACTCAGGAGGCAGGGGCAGGCGGATCTCTGAGTTGAAGGCAGCCTGGTCTAAGAGCAAGTTCTAGGACGGTCAGAGCTACACAGAGAATCCCTGTCTCAAATAACGAATGAACGAAAGAAAGAAGTTGCCCTGGAGGAAAGAACCTAACAGTAATGTCTCTCGATTGCAGGGTACGGGAGACATGTTTTATCAGACCGTATATCTGAAGTGTAAGTGGTGGGGGCAGAAAGATGGCTCAGCAAGTAAGAGTGTGTGGCACTAAGTGTGATGGCCTGAGTTCAGTGCCTTGCCCCGCTTTCTTCTGATGACCACACAGGTACCATGTGAATTCATGGCCCACATATGAATGGGAGTCAAAGGAAGGAAAACTTTTTTTCAAATAGAGGCAAAGGAGCGAGTTCAGTGGGTAGAAAACAAGCCTGATACATGATTTCCATGCCTGGACATGCATAAAAGCCAGATGCTGCAGCTCACATCTGTAATTCTAGCATTCCTAAACTGAGATCTGAGACAGGACAGAGGCCTACAATCCATGGCATCAGTGGATGGAACAAGAGACTGCCTTAAAACAAAACAAAGGAAGTGACTGGCTCCTGAGCTCCTGCTTCAACATACATGCATACCCGAGCATGGGCTGGCACAAGGGCGTGCGTGTGCATGTGTGCGCACACTTAAACACTAATGAACAGTAATTGGGCATAGTCATTCTCACCTGTACTCTCAGCAAAGAGGCTAGGGCAGCGCAGCCATGAGTTTGAGGCCATTCTGGGGTAACACCGCCTCAAACACACAAAGAAGCAGAGGTATTCCGCGGAGATCTACACCAGCTTCTCTTTATTCATCCACTAATGGTCATTTGGAATTTCTGGCTCCTGAGAATGTCACTAATATGTATGAGAGCACTTTGGGGGCCATACGGGAAAACTACCCCCGTTTCCCGATGGCCACAGTTGCAGGCTTTCGGACAAACCTGCAGCTCACTTGGAGTTGATTTCTCTGCATGGTGTGAAGCGCCAGTTCACTGTTCTGTGTGGAAATCTCATTTATTGTGGAAATCTCATTTATTGAAGACTGGCCTTTATCCATCGTGTGTGTTCTGGCTCCTTTGTCAAATCAACTGACTCCAGGGGCTGGAGAGATGGTTCAGCAGTTAAAGGCACTGGCTGCTCCTGCAGACCTAGGTTCAGTCCCCAGCAGCCACATGGCAGCTCACAACTGTCTGTAACTCCAGTCCCTGTGGACCTGGTGCCTTCTTCTGGCCTCCACGGACACCAAGCACACATATAGCAGGCAAACACTCATTCATATAAAAGTTTTTTTTAAATCCTTTTTTGCTGGGCAGTGATGGCGCACACCTTTAATCCTAGCACTTGGGAGGCAAGTGGATCTCTGTGAGTCCAAGGCCAGCCTGGTCCTCAGAGCAAGTACCAGGATACCCAAGGCTACACAAAGAAACCCTGTTTTAAAAAAAATAAATAAAACCTAAACAAAGAAACATTTAAACAAAATGAATTGCAAGATTTATACCTGTTTCTGGGCTTTATGTTCTGTTGGCCAACATCAAGCATCCTGTTGTAATTACCATAAACTAGAATTTTAAAGTCAGGTGGCGTCCAGCTTCGACCTTTTCGTTCAGGATTATGTTGGGTACCTGGGATCTTTTATGGTTCCCTAACATAATTTCAGGCTTTTTTGCTTTTTCTGTGAAAAATTACATTGGAATTGTGTGTGCGCGCATGTGTGCGCTTGTGTTAGGAACCTGGCCCATAGTCTCAGGCAGGCTTAAAACAAAGGCTTTGCCGCTGAGCTACTCCCCCATGCCATAGAAATTTGTTTCAGGCGAGGTCTCATTATGCAGTCCCAGGAGACCTACTCACCACACAGACCCGACTGGTCTCCCATCTACCAGGATCCTTGCTCGTTGTGGAGAGCCGGATCACAGCATGTGCCAGCACTTGGCCACACTGGCATTTTGATAGGGGATTCCATTCACTCCTGGAAGTCTCTGACCTGGGATCGCAGATCGCAGAGCATCCTCTTGTTTCTTTGTGCCTCCTTCGGTTCCTTTCATGCATTTACCATGTGCAGTATTCTTGGGACTGTGGCTCTGGCTCAGTGACTCAGTGCTTGCTTCGTGTGTGTGTGTGTGTGTGTGTGTGTGTGTGTGTGTGTGTGTGCGCACATGCATGCCTAGGCTCTGACCAGCACAAGATCCCTAAACACTTTAATTTCTTCTGGGTATTGCAAGTGGCATTTATTTTCCGAGTTTACAGTTAGCAAATAGAAATACTCTGACTTTTAGTCAGGTGTGCGGGTACACACCTTTAACCCCAACACTCCCGAGGCAGAGAGCTCAGAGGCTAAACAGGTGAACACGATTTGAGACATAGCGAGACTAAATAAAACTTAATGTTAAATCTAAAGAACAGTGTCTGCCAGAGCACGCGAGACGCTCAGCAGGTAAGGTGCTCAGAGCAGCAGAGTCTGCGGGACCCACATGATAGAAGAGGGAAGGGGCTCCAGCGAGACTCCCTCACCCACAGGCTGCACACAAATAAACGTACAAAAAACCCTAGTAATGTGGTGTGCACAGGCCCAGCACCTCCTTCCTAAGCGCGTCTCCGGCTGGCTGGCAGCTGAACTGGATCAGTCTCTTGGCAAGCATTTCCTGGTCTTTGTCTTAGAACACCATAGGGACTCTGATGCTGTCTTGCTCCAACTTTTCTCTCTCCTCCAAAGTCTCAAGTCCAGCCACCACAGCACCAATGGTAGAGAGCACACAGTTTATTAACGAGAACTCATCAACAGCACTGGCCTGCTGCGCTCCTGGGAGCTGCTCCCAACTGAGCCGCAGGCACTCAGGCTCTGGTTCCCCCTTCAGAATCAAGGGCAGATCCTTTCCTCAGACAGCACCCATCTGTGGAGCCACCCTACCCAAGACAGTCTCCATGTCCTTGGCCTTCATCTCAAGGACAAGTGGTGGGCACAGGATGTAGGTCTCCCACAGAGGCAAATCAGACGCAGCGATTCCAGTAGCATGGTCCCAGGAAGGGGGCAGGTAAGGTTGGGGTGGGAGACAGGCAAGAGGGAATGCGCCTGTGTCCTGGGCAGCCTCTGCTGCGTCCCAGGACAAAGGGGTCTGGGACTGAGTTAACAAGTGCTAGGTTTGAGGGCCATCAGGACGGTGGGGGTGTATATGGCCTGCATCTTTGCAAATGCAAAGGCATCAGCCCTGGCCTCCCTTATACTGGGTTCTAGCGTAGAGCTGGCAGCCCTCCCAGCCAGGAACAGGGAGAGGACGTCAGGGGTAACTTTGGGAAACGAGAGAATCCACACCTCCAACTCCTTTACCATCTCAGCCACTCCTACCCACCCAGAGTCCCAGGTCCTTGCTAATCTGCAATAAATAGCTAGCCTGTGTCTAAATAAATAGTAAAACATCTCCCAGGCATTGTGTGGGGAGAGAGGGTACCAAAACAGCAAGCAGATCCCAGCAGAGCCCAGCCAGCTAAAGCAACGGCCAGGGAAGGCCGGAAGCCCTGCCTGCCTGACACTGCTCTCTAGAAGGCTTCAGGTGGCCGCTGCTGGAGCCTCGCTGCTGCTGGAGCCTCAGGTGAGAACCCTTGCTGCCAGCCTGCCTTCAGGACTCAGGCCGCCTTCCCTCCCTCCCTCCACACGAGAGCCAGAAGGGACATGGTCAGGACAGTCTACTTGCGGAACAGGGTGCAGGGAACCCAGCCCCAGCGCCAGAAGACCAGGAAGGCCAGCACCTCTGCAGCCTCCCCAGCCCCGCCCCGCCCCGCCCCGAGGGACAGAGGCCAGATGTAGCCCTCTGGCACTGTGAGGCTCCAGGCTTTCCAGTCAAGCCAACCCTGGACCCAGAGAAGCATTCTTTGGTCCCCTTGCCTTTGACAAGACCTGCACACCCTGGGTGGGGACATGGAAGTCAAGGGGTGGCAGCTCCCAGGCACAGAGGTGCCATGGTGTCTTCATCTCTGACTGAAGACTCTCCCGTCCTTCCTTTCTCCATTCTTGGGCAGAAAATGGGAGCCAGGCTCGGAGCTTCACAGGCGGCCGTTGTCAGCAGCACTTGGCTTCCTCAAGTCTGCTGACCAAATACTAGGGACTCCTGCTCTGATGAGGGGACCTGGAGGCCTCAGGCTGGGGATGGGAACAGGAGGCCAACAAAGCTGGCCTCCAGGGCTTTCACGAAGCTACACTCCTTCTGAATGCTGACTTCAGGGAGCAGAGGGGAGGAGCGAGGGAAGGGGTCAGGGTAAGGCGCCCCGAGAGAAGGAAGAGGAAAAGACAGAGGAAGAATCGCAGGAATCACACATGCCTCTGGCAAAGGAAGAAAGGGACAGGCAGAGGTAGACACAGAAGGGGAAGCAGGGCCTTAGAGGGTTCCCACACACCCTCACCCCACTGCCAGGGCATGTGTGAACACACGTGTACACACACACACAAAAGCAGAGACCCGGGAGACAGCCCTAACGGCCACGAGCAAACACCTGATGGAGACAAACGGTGCCCCTAGAACTGGCAGTCACTCAGCTCCTCTGGAGTGCTTCCCCAGGTAGCTCGAGCACCAACACGCAGAAGTGGTTTCCGGCCCATTCGCCGATTCCCTCCCTGATCAGCGCCCAGGGAAGGTGAAAGCACAAAGGGTGAGGAGCCCCTGGGCAGAGGCCTGACAGGACCTGAGCCTCCTAGGCCCCGTGACTCAGCCCCAGGAAGCCAGCTGAGGAGCCCCAGCCTTCTGAGCAGTCTGGTGAGGGTCCCAGGCTGGAGTGCAGGGTGTGGCAGGCTGAGCACTGGGAAGGAGCGCAGCACGGTGTGCTCCAGGAGCAGCCTGGACCCTGCACGCAGGCTGGGCAGACCCGGAGCTGGCCCTCAGAGACTGCAGCTTGCCCTCAGGCTGGCTCTCTCACAGGCTCCTTTGTGTCCCAAAATGAAGGGTGCAGAGCGCAGGTGAATGTTCTTCTAGTCCTGGGCCTCCTGCTGCCGGGTTACTTCGAGTCTTGGAGTTCCTTGGCTTTCTGTAAGATCTTGCAGACATCTGAGATGGGGTAATCCTGAATATGGGGAAAGCCACAACATGCTCCTGGAGCGGCCCCCACTTTTTTCCAATTGCCACACCCACCACCTTCCCAGAGACGTGTTACCATGGTATGGCGCCAGGGGCAGGGACCACGGTGTACCAGACACCCAGAGTATCCCGCCCCAAACACTGCATGTCATTAAGGTCACACCTCCCAAGGTCCAAAAAGTCTCAGTGTGTGTTAGAACCAGGGTATCCAGAGGCGTTAGCCGTCATGTCTCCTGACACAGAACCCGGAACCACACCGATGAGAAGAGCATGGTACTAGCTCTGGCAACATGGCTCTTAGCCTTCCAGTCACCTCAGCACCTAGGAGGGGTGCTGTGACTGTACCCATCTTACAGACCTAGCCAGTGAGGTTCTTCAACACCAACCCTATGCCAGGTGTTGGGAGAGACACAGAGACAAAGTCAAGTCACATGACAGGGCAGAGAAGAATAGGACATGAGCCTCAGGCTAGCTGTCAGAGCCCCTGACACACACCTCCCTGGCCTGGGGCCAATCAGCAACTTCCACATACTACACTCTAACTACACTCAAGGTCTGTGGTGACCAGGATTCGACTCAGGTCCACGCTGGTTGTGCTTTAGGAGCCTGGACCCTGAACGAATGCACACTATGTGCTCCTGTTTCTGGCCCCAGCCTGCCAGTGTCTGAGACTGGTCTCGCCCCGCCAACCATTACCTGCAGAAGCCGCATGTTGGCAGTGAAGTCCCCCTTCAGCAACTGCTCCCGGATCAGTCTGCAGGGAAAGGAGAGCCCCAGTGCTGGGCCCTGGCTGCCCCAGGGGCTGCCCACAGGCCCAGGCTTTCTCTGGCTGTGGAGGCTGGCCCCTGCTCACCACTCAGGACTGGGCACCCCTCCCCCCAGCTTCCCTTCAGGATAGGCTGAGCGTGGCCCCACTCACATGAGCATAGCACAGCAGACCAGGAGGAGGAAATCGAAGCGGTTGCCATCAGCAAAGAGGGAGTCCCATATCCGGATGACATCAGGCAACAAGAACTCCTGGGACAGCAGCAGTGTCAGCCATCGGAAGGCAAAGAACTGAGGCTTGATACTCTGTTCTTGCTGGGAGACAAAGGGTGCATGTCAGGGAGTGCACATCAGCTACTTAAAGAAGACACAGTCGGGCTGGAGAGATGGCTCAGTGGTTAAGAGCACTGACTGCTCTTCCAGAGGTCATGAGTTCAATTCCCAGCAACCACATGGTGGCTCACAGCCATCTGTAATGGGATCTGATGCCCTCTTCTGGCCTGCAGTCACATGCAGGCAGAATGCTGTACATAAAATAAATAAATAAATAAATCTAAAAAAAAAAAAAAAAAAGAAGACACAGTCTAGGAGCAAACCCTGTTCAGGGCCCTCAAAGGGGCTAGACAGAACCTGGGTCCACCTACAGGGTGGCTGCTTCTAGTTCCAGCCAATCTTGCTATTCAAGGCACACTAGAAACCTTGAATTTTACACTAGCCTTTAGATTTGGAAATGATATCAATTCATGTGTCTCCTCCTCTTAGATCTGTGGACCAGCAGGAGGACCAGTACCAGGCACTGTAGCTGTGCTCAGCTCACATAACCACAGAACAACCCTATGGAGGAGGGATCCCCAAGACAGCAGCACCCCGGTGAGCCTCAGAGGGTGGTAACAAAGCATACACCACACATACAATTCTGTATTTGTTTAAAAATTTAAGCTTTAGCGGAGGGTGGGGGATGGGAGTGGCGCACAACTCAGTCCCAGCCCTCGGGAAGCAGAGGCCACAGTTCTCTGACATCTCTGAATGTGCTGGGCTTAGCCTTCTGCACCTTCACCTGCTCGGCCATCTTGCCTGCCAGCAAACATTCTTTTCTTCCTTTTTGTTTTTTTTCATGGCAGGGTTTCTCTATGTAGCCCTGGCTGTCCTGGAACTTGCTCTGTAGACCAGGCTGGCCTGGAACTCAGAGATCCACCTGCCTCTGCCTCCCAAGGCTGGATTTGTTTTTTAAGACAAGGTGTCTATGTACTCCTGGCTGACTGGGCTGAAAGCGCGTACCATCTCGTCCTGCCTCTAAGTACCACTCTAAACTTTACACTCCCAGCCTACTGTCTCCTGTGCTCAGCTGCCAGGCCTCCCAGGCCCGTCTCAGCACACAGGTCAGTGCTCCCTGGAGCTGGGGCAGCATCCCATGGACTGCCCAACACTGCTCAACTGCAGCCATTTCCAGCCCCACACTCAAGGCAGAAGCACTGTGTCCCCGGCCTGTGTGTCCTGCCCATGTGCCCGTGTGCCTGTCCTCACCAGCTTCAGGTAGAGCTCCACGTCCTTCTCCTTCAAGGTGGAGTACACCTTTTCCATCTTGTAGGTGATGCCGCACTGGGAGTCATCCAGGCTCTTGATGAAGTTGTCCCGTATCTCGGCCATGAGGTTGGTGAAGCAGAAAAAGGTATCTGCTTCAGCGTGCTCTGCAATAGACAGTGGCATGTGAGTGGACCAGGGATGTGAAGTGCTCGTGAGTCCCACCTCGCCTCTCACCCACAAGAGTTTGGCCCACTTCTGAGTGTCACTAAACTGCCCCTGAAGGCTGGACTGGGCTCTAACACCATCAGCACTTAGCCCTCACCTAGGACGTGGTCAGCCCAGTCAGCAGCCTATCATGCACTGTGCTAACGGATCACCTCTTAGCTTCTCGTGACCATCTAGCTATTCTACCGCAAGTCACGAGCATCCACAGATCAGTAAGAAGCAGGACTCAGGGAGGCAGAGCAGGAAAGGTTCTCGGATCCAATGTAGCTAGCCCTGCTCTGACACGGGCACAGATATATAAAAGCAGATGAGGCTTCCAAGCCTCATATAGCCTATCAGTCAGTCCAGCCCACTCTCTTTCTCTAGGGAGCCAGCAATGGGAGACTCTATGTGTCTACCTTTCCACTCGCTGTTAGGGTCAGTGGCAAAAGTGTAGTAGAGGGGGCCCACGATCTCATTCATGCCCTGCACATAAGCGATGCCAGGGTTGAGCTTGGCATAGATGAACAGGATCCGCTCCACCACCTCCCAGTGGGCTTCGCAGCCATTGGGTAGAACCTCATACTCGTTCAGGGCTGATGGTGCATTGTTCTTGTGCGGGGAGCTCATCTGGAGAGAAGGGAGAGCCTGTTAGCAGGATAAGTGTTTCCATTAAGCCCAACTTGACAACATCCTAGTTTATGGGCAAGACAGGGCAGGAAGAACACGTCAGACCCAAGGCGCCGATAGAGCAGGAGACTTCCAGTTACAAGTAGGCTAAACACAGCGCTCACAACAGGTGTAACGGAACAGGTATGTCCCAGTACTGGAGAGGCGGGGCAAGCAGATCTTTGAGAGTTTAAGGCTAGCCAAGGTTATATTAGAACAAAACAAAACATAAGCAACCACAAAATAGAGGTTATGCCGGGTGGTGGTGCATGTCTTTAACCCTAGCACTCAGGAGGCTGCGGCAGGTGGATCTCTGAGTTCAAGACCAGCCTGGTCTACAGAGTGAGTTCCAGGACAACCAGAAGTTGCACAGAAAAACCGTCTTGAAAACAAAAACAAAATAAGCAGAGGTTTCTTCTGAGAAAAGGAAGTGAGTGGCAGGGAAAGGGAGGGAAAGAACTGAACAGTGAGAAATCCTAATCTAGACCCCTCGTTACACCCGTGTAACCATAAGAAAAGATATATATATTTCCCAGTGGCTGCAGAGCTGGGAGACTTGCAGGTGAGACCCTGGCAGAGACTGTATGAGGCTTAAAACAGAGCATAGGGAGTCTTAGCTCTCTCCACACTACTTGTCATACGGATGTCAGAGACACATGCACTCAGGAGCAGACCACACTCCTCCGACTGATCCTACACTCTTCTCAAAGCCATTTTCTTTCTCTTTTCTTTCTTTTTTTTCAAAGAGCTGGGCACAGCCCAAGCTGGACTGCAAACTCGTCATATTGCTGAGGGTGACCCTGAGATGATCCTCCTGCCTCAGATTACAAGATTCGAGCCATGACACCACCTTTGAACATTTCAAGAGGAAGAAACTGGGGCTCACACAGACCTGAACCTGGACTGACTAGCTCAGAGCCTCTGGCCAAGCCTCTGGCAGGATGTCTCCCAGGAAGGTCCAGTACTCCCGGCTTTCCAAGAACCGGCCTTCCATGACCTCATTTCCTCCTGCAGCTCCACAGAAGTGATCAGATCCAGATTATGGAGGAGGGAAAAGCCCAGAGTCACACAGAAGGCTAAGCCTACCATGGGTCTAGAGTCCCACGGATGAAGTTTCGGGAGGATCCTGGACTGTGAGGACCAGCTCCAAAGATAAAATGGGAGAAGCCTGACCCTCATATACAAAACCGCAGCAAAAGGATTAATAGGGCTGGGCCTTCACCAGCTTCCATGCAAGACGGATGCACAAGTGAGCCACAGTTCCTTTACCAAGCCTGGGCTCTGCATAGCTCCAGTGAATCCTAACTCTGCAGCAGGTACATGGGGCCAGGAGTGACTGCCCCTGTCCTGACTGCCCCATCAACACCCTCACTAGTTAGCAACTCAGAAAGGAATCTGTGCAGTCCACTATTCCCTGCTGGAGAGGCTTCAGAGCGAGGCCTGCACACTGAAGGAAGCCACTGACATGTGCGAACAAGTCACTGCTACAGGTCCCAAAGCAGCGGGTCTACATGGAGAAATACAGTCACACACCTCATTTTGGGGAATAGAGATGGGGAGCCATATCAGCTGCCACAAGTGGCAGGGTCTGCTAGATCTTGAGCTCAACAACCCTCAGGGCTGACCCAGAGCAGCCCCCTTCTATGTTCCAGATCTGCCCCTGCCGGAACCCAACTGTGGCCTGGACAAACGCAGCCGTCTGTTTTGATATCCTTTCTATGCATGAGGTCACCCGGACCAAAGGTTGCTGCCTGCTCAGAATACTCCAAGGGCCCACCAGCCATCTGGACAAGGCCTATCTGACCTCCCGAATACCAACTCTTCTGGAACCTTCCAGCACCTTCCTTCATGTCTTACTGCTTCTAGCCACTGGGGCCCTCATTTTCTTTTGCATGACACAAATGATAAATTAAGTTTTTGGTGTGAGGCGTAGAGCCGACTGACCGTGGCAGTGAAGGAGATGCCAGTGACTGTAGATCCTACAGGCAATCCCAGCCTGGCTGCTTCGACCATGTGAGGGTGGGCTTTGTCGTGAGTTTTGCTGTGGGAATGGTGGCCAGGGCACTGTTTGGTACCTTCTCCTGTCTCAGGATTAAACTCCGGGGTTGGGAGCTGTTGGACAGCATTGGAGAAACCCCGATGCAGAGTGATGATGGTCCCTTCAGGACATTCATAGCCACTGGAATGGGCACCTGACTAATCAGGTCAGTGAATGCTTGCTACATCCTATCCCATCCAGATCCCTTGTATAATAATAAAGGGATTTTGTTGTTTGTTTTCTTTTTCGAGACAAGGTTTCTCTGTGTAGCCCTGGCTGTCCTGGGACTCATTCTATAGACCAGGCTGGCCTGAAACTCAGAGATCTGCCTGACTCTGCCTTCCAAATGTTGGGACTAAAGGCGTGATCTACCACAGTCTGGCATTTTATTTATTTTTGGTTTAAAGTTTTTTCTTCTCAAAAAAAGTGACAAATTATATTTATACAGTAAATAACGTTCAACAGTCAACACAAATCTAAAACCAGCCCCCAGCCCTAGGCCTGAAAAACAGCTGGGTAACTTCCTCCAGGGTGTTCAGGAAGGGTATGGTGACACGTGTTCAATACTCATGGCCATGGGCAGTCAGTTCATGACTGGATTGGCACAGTGGGTAACGGGACATACACTGGATAGCCTGTGTGAGGAGGAGGCCCAGTGGCCACTGGGGCTCAGTCAGAAGGGCTTTTTTCTTCTGCAGCAGAATTACCGCTGAGGCCCCCTCTGGATGGAACATTTGGCACTCTCATCTGAGGACTTGGCACATGCCTTCCATAATACTCGGAAACCAATTTCTCCCCTGTCCTTCTTGTCCTGCTGTCTAGATCAGTTGCAGCTTCTGAGGCCCATTCCTGGATGGACTGCAAGCTACCCCACTACTGCTCACACCACACTGGGATGTCCCTCAGAACCAGCAGAGCCTAAGATGAGGACAGTACCTCAGCCTGCAGCTAGCATTCCCAGGTGGAACAACAAAAGGCCTCTGACAGCAACCTTCAGAAAGCGCTCTGTGGCCAGTGCACCAAAGGAGACAGGAAGGGACAGCCTATCAGGAGAAGCCCTAGAGGCTGGAGAGATGGATGGCTCAGCGGTTAAGAGCACTGGCTGCTCTTTCAGAGGTCCTGAGTTCAATTCCTAGCAGCCACATAGTGACTCACAACCATGTATAATAAAATCTGATGCCCTCTTTTGGCAAACAAGCAGACAGAGCACTCATAAATAAATAAATCTTGAAAAAAAAAACAAAAAATGAAAAGAGAAGAAAGAAAAGACCGCAGGGAGCTGGAAAGATGGCTCAGCAGTTAAGAGCACTTGTTCTTGTAGAGGACCAGAGTTCGATTCCCAGCACGCATAGCCATCCACGACTCCAGTTCCAGGGCATCTGATGCCTTTTTTTGATCTCCACAGGTACCAGGCTTGTACATGGTGCATATGTACGTGTACACACACACACACACACACACACACATATACACACACACACACACACACACAGAGGCAAACACTCAAATGGAATAAATAAATCTTTAAAAGAAAACTATTCCAGTCCCCGAATGGCTCTTACATTTGTGACCCCGCTTCGGTTCCGGGCCACCGTCTGAGACTTCAGTGTCGTCTGCTCCACACGCTTACGAAGGGTCTCAAACTCATTCTGTGGGTCCAGGATGAGGAGGCAGGGGTACTCCGTGGCTCTTTGGAAGAAGGATATATCTGGGCACAGCCTCCTATTGGAATAGAAAAGCTGCTGTCACTCAGGGTGGAGGCTCCAGCCCGGCAGCCGCAGGTATCCTCAGGAATGGTTGATTTTACTGATTTTACAGTGCTGGGGGACTAACCTAGGCCACGTCAGACAAGTGCTCTACCACTGAGCCGCCCCTTCGACTCTTTGCTTGTTTGTAATTGTAACGTCACAGCCGGGTATGGCGGCTCACACATATAATCAAGTATTTGGGAGGCCTACGGCAGGAGGATTGCTCTGAGTTCAAGGCCAGCTTCAGCTACAAAGTGAGCTCCAGACCAGCCCTGACATAGTGTGAGACTTTATCTCAAAAAACTAAAATAATGGTATTTTATCCCAAGAGATGCAGTTTTTTTTTTTTTTTTTTTGGTTTTTTTTTTTGGGGCTGGGGACCGAACCCCGGGCCTTGCGCTTCCTAGGCAAGCGCTCTACCCCTGCGCTAAATCCCCAACCCCGAGATGCAGTTTTTAAAAAGGCAGTAGAAATGGCATATGCACGGTCACTTCATATGTGTCTGTGGAGAGGAACACGTGTGTAAATACGCTAAGTGTTTTTATGGCACACAGCCTGATTCCCATAAACCACAAATACGTTTCCATGACAAAGGCACCTGTCTAGGAGCTAAGGATATAGCTGGCTGGTAGAATGCTTGCCCGGCATGCACTGTATGTATATAAGGAGTCAAGTCCTGGGTTCAATACCCACCCCCCTAAATCATGTATTTCCATGCACCTGTCTCTAGATGCATGTTTACACAGAAGCATGGACCATGGTCATTTATCACAGAGCACCCTCCGCTGACATGGAGAGATGTGCACGGAACATCAGGGGGGAGGCTGGGATCTGGAGCACAACAGAGCACGGCACTTAGACATCCAAGGCCCAGCACACTGCATACTGGCCCTCAGGAAACACTGACAACCTACTGCCATCACCAGTGAGACAGAACCTGAGCCCCTAATCCTCCACAGAACTATTTCAGGATGGAGCTCTTGACCTAAACCTGGCCTACAGCATATCACAGGTAGGTCTACTCTAACACCAGTCTGAGCAGAAAGGTGGCAAGAGCCTGATAACGGCCCCTACTGGGTATCTGGAGAGGATCCGGACAGAGAAGCAGCACTCGGGAGACTCCTGCATGGTTCCTTAGGCTAGAAAGCTCTTCCACAAAGCCATGCCTCCCATTCTCCTCACGACTGGCATCTCCTGCTGAGTCACCTCCTCAAAAGCCCCGTTTTCTCAAACCACTGGCTTTTCTTCCCCCACAGCACTTGGAACCTTCGCAGCCCTCTGTGTTGCCAGGTTGAGTATCTGACCCTCTCGTAAGCCTCCAGGCCTCCTCACATAGTGCAGCTGGCCTGTGCTGGTGCAGGCAGAGCTGGGCCCGGGAGAGATTCCTTGAAACACCACTGAGTGAGCTCTGCGTGACTTTCCTGTCTAAACAAGGAGCGGGTGCCAGAGAGGACTCAGGCAGGCGGCTCAGTGAGGAGAGGGATTGGCTCCTAGGGACCTTCTTCAAGGGCCACTGTCGCGTGTTACAGCCTGCATAGCATTCCCATATGGGACATGTCCTTAACCTCAGCCATCTCGCCTCTATTCCCCGGTAAGGTATGTATGAGAGCCTGGTCACCTGCACAAGGTCAAATAGTCAACTGGAGGCTGCGACTAAACCAGACACAAAGACTCCAGCACTCCTTTGCACCACTCCACATCAGTACAATCACTACAGCGGCCCCCCTCCCCCCAAACAGGTCTCCAGCAGCAGAAGGCCCCTGGGAGCCTCTTACCGGACATCTTTGTCGATCTGCAATAGCACCTCGTTGTCCTTAAAATATGTGTTCCACCTGCTGTCAGGGTTTGGGTTCAGGGGCTGTGAAGAGAGGGAGAAGCAGATGCTGTGTCCAAGAACCAGGCAGGGCCGCAGCTCAGGGCCCTCAGACTAAATGCCCTCAGACCTGGCTCAGTCCACCCAGAGAACACAGCAAGCACAGGCTTCCCAGTGCCTCTCAGGTACCGTGAAGACACTTCCACACTGCACAGCCAGCGGTGAGCCTTGCGGCCTGCTCTGAGCACATGCTGGGTGGCAGACAGTGTACTCGGCAGTGCCCCAGCTAGAAGTGTGCCTGTAGCAATCCCTTGCTGAGCGCTGTTGAAAGGTTGAGTGAATGAATGAATGCCATCTCATTTTCTACCAGAGCTTTGAGTGGTCAACTCCAATTTGGGAGGATGGCTCTGAGGCCAGCCCAGCTCTACATCCTGCCCTGGGAAGTCTCCATGAAGGAGCCGATATAGGAAGAGGAGACAGGGTTTTCTCCAGGCCTCAAACAGCACTTCATTCTCATTTCTGTCCAGCTTTCTTCAACTGTACAATCGTAGAATCTTCAAGGACTGCAGATGAGAGCTATGGAGCTCAGGCGGAATGAGTGCCCACCACCTCTGAGGTCCTTTGCTCAGTCTCCAAGGTAAACAAGCATTTACAGGGGGAGACCCTGGACCTTTGCAAGGGACTGAAGCAGGAAGATGCCACACAGCAAGACCCTGTCTGTGAACAAACACACCACTTCGGGCCTGTGTTTGGCTTAGTGGTTAGAGGTGCTTGCTGCACAAGCGTGAAGACCCAGGGTCAGTCCCCAGACTCATGGGGAGGACAAGACGTGACTCAACGCTGTCCTCTCCCCTCTATACATGCACCATGAAGCACACCCTCCCTGGCATCCGTACACACACGAGCAGTGAATTGTTTAAAAACGTTTTCAAGTTCAGGGTTACTCTTGGCTATAAACTGAATGCCACAGCCAGGTGACAGTGTCACACACCATTAACCCCAGCACTTGGGGAGGCAGAGGCAGGTGGACCTCTGTGGCCACGTTTCCAAGGCCAGTCTGGTCTATAGAGTGAGTTCAGGACAGCCAGGGCTGTACGGAGAAACCCCATCTCAAAAAACAAAAAAGCAAAACAAACAAAAACCTCCAAGTGTCAGGCCAGCACAGAGTACACAGGAGTCTGTCTTAAAAAGCTGAGAGACTGGCGAGTCTTAGGAGCATGCACTGCTTATGTAGGTATTTGGTTTGGTTTGGTTTGGTTTTGACACAGGGTGTCCTGGAACTCACTCTGTAGACCACCGGCCTCTGTCCTGAGTGCTAGAACTAAAGTCTGCACTGCACATGTAGTGTGGAGCACGCACTACTCTTCACAAAGGATCTCAGTTCCCAGCACCGCACGGTGGCTCACAACCATCTGTTACTTTAGTTCCAGGGGATCTGACTCCATCTCCTGATCAGGCATGCACGTAGTGCACTTATATACACGGAAGCAAAATGCTCATATACATAAAACAAATGAGGCTAAAATAATTTTTTAATTAATCTTTTATTTAAAAACCAAAAACAAAAGTGAGAAGAGTGGTCATGCATGCCTTAAATCCCAGAGCTCAGGAGGCTGAGGCAAATGTCTAAAGGTGAATTCCAGGATAGCCAGGGCTATGCACAGTACCCTGTCTCATAAAAACCAACACACACACACACACACACACACACACACACGCACACGCACACATGCACACACGCACACACGCACACACGCACACACGCACGCATACATTTGAACTGGTCAGGTTTCCAGAGAACATACGCTAAGAGCTCCTTTGCAGAGTGACTCCCCCACAACACACTCAGGACATTAGTTATTGCCATGTCACTAAGTAGGCCTAAGGCTCCCGTGGCTCCCCTGTGCCTAGAGTGAGCAGGAAGACACCACTGTTTCCAAGAGGGGGCAAGCCAGTCAGAAGGTAGGTCCATGAAGATAGGAATGCAGGCCAGGCTGTGCCTGTCCACCAAGGGGTCCTGGCTGATCCAAGCCTCTGCCCCACCCTTGCCCCCCCGCTCAGCCCATACTGCCAACCCTACTTACATGGTCCTCAAAGGTCACGTCCTCTCTGGACACACCCATGTTGGCCTTCGCAATGCCAGGCTGAATAATCATCTCTCTCAGGAACTGTGAATAAAGCCCCCTGCAGGAGAGACGAGCAGAGAAAAGATGATGATTGGAGATCCCGCCAGAAAGGCACTCACAGGAGGCTCCACATGAGGAGAAACCCCTCAGTCTCCCCTGATCATAGGTCTCACCTCTGCTTGGCCAGGATGGAATCCCACGAGTCTCTCTCCAAAGGGAGGTAGTTCAGGAGGATCTGCACAGAGAACAGCACAGCTCTGATGACATCCCTGTCCCTATCCTGGACAGTGGCCTCCCTCCTCCCAGCCCAGCTCAGCCCCTTCCTCTGCTTTCCTCAGACTGTTCTAGATGAGAAGCGAACTTGATACTGAAGGGCTGGCAGCCCAGAACAGAGGCTGCCACCACCTAGGCTTTGGAGGTGGCTTCCCTAGCACCAATAAGTAGAAATCTTTCTTGGCATAATGAAGTATTTATTCCATCCCCAAAGGAGTCCTGGAAGGGAAGTCAAAAGAACACAAACCCCACAAACTCTCAGAAAGACTTCCTCAGACAAGCCAGGAAAATAGTGGAGAGAAGAGGCCAGGAGGAGGTCCATGCAAGACCCAAGGACTCAGAACCAAGAAGCCCCACAGAACCAGGCACACCCACCTTCCAGCAGAGGCACCGCAGTCCGCCCTCACAGGGGATGCCTGTGGACACAGCAGGCAAAGGTCACCCCAAGCCAGAGTTCCAGAACCCCCCAGAACTATGCCTTGGAGTCAGCCGGCAGGGAGTGAACTGGGCAAGAAGCACTCCAGGAACCATTCTCCACCAAAGAAATATCTAAGAATATAGTAACTCTAATTTCTGCCTAAAGCCCTGTCCCCCAGCCCAGAACCTCATTTGTACTTTGAACCTTCTCATCTTTGATATTCCCTCTTCAAAGGGGCCCTTTATCAACTAATAACTCTATTCAAAGTCAGGCTCTTCTTTTAGGGGAGGGGGCAGAGTCTCATATATAGCCCAGGCTGGTCTCAAAGTTACTCTGGAACCAAGGAGGAACTTCAATCCTCCTGCTTCAACCTCCTCAGTGGCAGGATTACAAGTGTGTTTGGCCACCATGTCTAGTATATGGGGTGCTGAGAATCAAACGTGGGGCTCTTGCTCATGCTAGGCAAATGCTTTATGAACTGAACTAGATACCCAGTCTCGGGCTCTTTTTATTTTTTGAGACAGGGTTTCTCTGTGTAGCCCTGCCTGAGCTAGAACTCACTCTGTAGACCAAGCTGACCTTGAACTCACAGAGATTCACCTGCCTTTGCCTTCTCTTCTGGGATTAAAGGTGTGAATCACTATGCCGGGCATTATCGTCTCTGCTTATAAACAATAGCTCTGTGGCTTCTCCATAGAGCCTATCAAAACTGGAATTACATTATCTTGAGTAGGAACTTAATGGGTGGGTTTCAGACAGGCAAGAGCATCTGCTTGATGATGGCCCTACGGCTAGCACAGGACACAGACCACCAATGGCAGCCCACATTTGTGAAACTCAAACCAAACGTTCAGGTTAAGAGCTCTGTGCCAGACCACCACTTCACTTAGTTCCCAGTTTAGCCCCAGTAAGTATGGAAGATTAGCTCCGTCACCCTCACTTACAGATACAGAAACCTATCTGTAGACAGAGTCACCAGGATTAAGACAGGTGTGATGTGCAGGGCAAGCTCTGCACGATCATCACAGACAGTCTCCCCTCTGGGGCCTCCATTTCACTCCAGAATGGGAAGGCCAACTTCTGCAATGCTGTCAGGAATTCACAAGAATAGCTCTCAGGGTGGTTTCCCTGACACTGGGACCATGAGCCAACACCCGCCAACACCCCCCACCCCACCCCACCCTACCCCACCCCCGCCCAGAATCTGCATGACATCGGCAACTTAAATTCTTTTCTTGCAAAGTTACTAGGCGGAGCGGTACCATAGGAGCTATACAAACATCTTGGGATGTTTTTACAGACAGGGTAAAAATCCAGCTATCTCCGTGCTGGATCATTAACCATGGGGAAGGGCAAAGTCAAACGTGGTCGATGTTCAATTCCTTAAAATTGGTGTTCTAAGGCTTGAGTTTTAACATTAACCAAAGGTCACTCTTAGCTCTGAGCCAAAGCCAAGTAGAGAATCTGGGAACCACCCTGCCACTTCCTTAACACAAGAAACTAGCTGAGAAATGGTGAAAGGCCTTACCTAGGCTGAAAGGGTTACTACTGGTTCAATCTTCAGGCCACTTCAAGGAATTTGGGGAATCATGTGCCCCTCAAGCTAAGGCCTAGCTCTACACAATCAGGCAGGTTTCCAGGGAAACCCTGAGTAAAATTGCATCTTACCACTAAAACTGAGTTCTCGAAGCTTTTCCAACACAATGGAGGGCTCCTTCAGGACATCCTGGAAATCTGCAATCCTTCAAGGGCAGAAAAGGAAACTCCAAAGTAAGACTTAATGATCAGTCTTGCAGCCCAAAGATCCTTTACCCTCAACCGTCTCCAACTACCAGCTTAGGGAAGTGGGCAATACAAGTTTCCTCCTCTAAAACTGCCATGCCAACGAAGAACCAGTATTCTAATTAAAAGGGTTTGAAGTGAGAATTTAACATTAAGCACCTTCCACTGCTAGTGAGCTGGCATTTCTTGGGCACTTGCTGAGGCCAAGCCCAGCCCACAGCACACCACTACCAGAATTCATATAACAAGCTTCGAGCAACCAGGAGTAATTTGATCCACAGACTTGTACAACCTCCCCACCGCTCCCACAGCTCTTAGCTGGGTAAGGGGGAGGGGGCGCAGACTGCTGGGGCCTGCCCTCAGGCAAAGACAAAAGACGAAAAATTAGTCCTGGAGTGACCAAAACTTAGCGGACGCTGCAAGATGTAGCCAGGGATGGGGGTAGGAGGTGGATTTAAGAAGCCAGACTGGAGAATCTGAGTTCTCTGGTGTTTCTGACGGGCAAGGGGCACAGGGACAGGGGCATTTGGGGGGAAAGAAAGGGGGTGCGGATCGTGGAGCGAAGAGGCGGAGAGAGCAATAGAGGGGTGGACGAGTCCCGAGTAAGAAAGAAAGGGGACACTAAGGTAAGAGAAGCACCTCTGCTTCTCGCCTCTGCCACACAGGCAATGAGACCCTAAGGTGGACTCTGGGGGCCCGCCGCCGGAGGAGGGGGCTATTCTTGGCCGCACATGCGCTGAGCAGCTCTGTCGGTGAGAAGGCCCGGCTTGGCCGGAGCGGTCTGGGTGCAGTCTTGACCTCGGGTCTCCTTACCGGCTCTTGTGCAGACTCGACATGGTGTTGACTTCCGGACCCCTGGGCTGCAACTGCAGCCCCAGCTGCCACCACCGCCCCCCTCCCTCGGGGAACACCGGGACGGTGGGCAAAAGCCTCCGGCGGGAAGCAAAACCGTGAGCGTGCGCGTTCCGCTGGAGCCTGGTGGCGCTGGCTCCACCCAGGGTTCACGTGATGCGGGGTTTCTTTAAGGCCAGGCAAACCCCTCCGCTGAGCTTCCGGATGGCCCGTGATCCCGCTGGCTGTGAGTCTTCCGCCCTCAATTTCTGTCTACTGAATACACTTGTCAATCTCTCTCACTCCCTGTCATTAACTGCGGCGCAGTTCTTTGGTGAACTAGACTCAGTCCCCGGGTGTGGTCTAGTGCAATATCGTGTTTTTACGGAAATGACCCCGTTGCTCAGTATATACCTCTGGGAGAATCCGGAGTACAGCTCAGGGTTTTCTTGACTTTGGGCAAGCCGGACGGTGGTAGCTCACGTCTTTAATTCCAGGACTCGGGAGCTAGAGGCAGGAAGATCTCTGAGTTCGAGGCCAGACTGACCTACCGAGTTCCAGGAGAGCAAGAGCCACACAGAGAAACCCTGTGCCACCTTCCCCCACCCCCAAAGTAGAATTTCTGTAATTGCACAATTCCAAAGCAATAGAAAAGGAAAAATAGGAACTGAGGGCATAACTCAGTTGGTAAAGTGCTTGCCTAGCATGCACGAAGCCAGGTTTCATGTTCAGCACTCCTTGTAGTTGAACTTGGGGATGCATGCCAGTAATCCCAGCATTTGAGAGGTGGAGACAGGAAGATCAGAAGTTCAAGGTCATCTACTAGAAGTAAGTTCGCTGTTGATGCTCGGGGGAATAAAGCGCTTGCATGGGGTCATGAGCACTGGGGTTTGGATCCACAAAATTCATGAAAGAGCTGTCAAGAGGGGCGGGAATGTGCAAGGTGGAGACGGTAAAATGACTCGCTGAACTAGCTTCAGCGAGAAAAGGGGAGAGCCACCAAAGAAGGCAACTGACCTTTAAGCCAGGGCCCCCTACACACACATTACTCCTACACATATTTGCACATACTTGAACAGTTTCTTTTTTAAATTATGTGTATGGGTGCTTTGCCTGCATGTATGTCTGTGCACCACTTACCTGCCTATAGGTTGGAAGAGGATGCTGGATCCTCTGGAACTGGTGTTGTAGATGGTGGTGAGCCATCATTTGGGTGCTGGGGATTGAACTAGATGCTCTGTAATAGCAACCAGAGCTCTTAACTGCTAAACTATTTCTTCAGCACCTGCCCCACACACAATATTTTTTTATTTAAAAAACACAACTGGTCACAACGGTGCATGCCTTCAGTCCCAGCACTCGAGAGGCAAAGGCAAGTGGATATCTGTGAGTTCAAGGCCAGCCTGGTTACAAATCGATTTCAGGAACCCAGTGAGTTCCAGAATAGCCAGAGCTATTGTTACATAAACCCTGCCTGAATAAATAAATAAATATTAAAATTAAATTAAAAAGTAAAGAGGAGGGAGGAAAGGGTAAGATGTCAGAAATTCTCAATCTTCCCTACACACACACAAACACATACATTCATAACTGTACTTAGTTCTTAATTTTTTCCCAAGAACCAATGAAGACTTTCATGTTGGACAGCATGACTTTTCAACTCCTCTTGTTCTCATGTCCCTGTCCACTAACACTTCACTGGTCAGTAGAGCAGGTGTATGCTTTTCTAGTCCAAAGTTCCAAAGTCTCTCATATTCCTCAAAAAAAACATGGTCAGGGTTTGTCGCAGCAACACCCCAACCCTGGTATCAACTTCTGTCTTAGTCACTTTTCTCTTGCTGTGAAAAAACCATGACCAAGACAAGTTATAGAGGGAAATACGGTTCCTTTAGAATCATGGTTCCAAAGGGATCATAGTCTATAACTATTGTGGCAAAGGGGCAGCAGCAGGCCATCAGTGTTGGCAGGAGCATCGAGGTGACAGCTCACATCTTGAGCCACAAGCACAAACAGATCAAGGCTGGTGAGGTGGCTCAGCAGTTAAGAGCACTGACTGCTCTTCCAGAGGTCCTGAGTTCAATTCCCAGCAACCACATGGTGGCTCACAACCATCTGTAATGGGATCTGATGCCCTCTTCTGGTGTGTCTGAAGACAGCTGCAGTGTACTCATATATAAAATAAATGAATAAGTCTTAAAAAAAAGAACAAAAGCAAAGTTTAGAAAAAAAAAAAAGAGCACTTGTTGCTCTTCAGAGATCTTAGGTTCGATTCCTGGCACCCACATGGCAGTTTGCAAATGTCTGTAACTCCAGTTCCAGGGGATCTGAAGCCCTCTTCTGGCACCATCCTCCAGGGTATGAGGCATGAACATAGTGCGCATACGCTTATGCACATAAACAATAAAATAAACCTACAAAAAGTGAAGGGAAAGAGAGAGAGAGAGAGAGAGAAAATGAACAAATTAGAAGTGGCTTGAATCTTTAAACTCTGAGAGCTTGCCTCTACTGACTTAACCCCACCAGTAACGCCACATCTCCTAAGCCTCCCCAAATAGCACCATGGCTGAATACCAAGTTTCCAAATACATGAGCCTTTGGAAGATAGTCTCACTCAAATCACGGTAGCCACTGTGGGCCGTATTGCCTTGAGACAGGTGCCTCGCATAACCAGAACTTAGCTGTTTCCAACTAGTCTGGCTGACCAGCGAGCCCTCAGGATCCAACCGGTCTCTCCATGCTGGAGCTGCAAACACATGCAGCCATGCCTGACTTTTTACCTAGGTGTTGGGCATTGAGTTTGTCAGGTTATGCACAGAGCAAGTGCTCTTCCTGACTGAGCCATCTCTCCAGGCCCGCAGTCATTTCTTACTATCATTGTGGTAAAATATCTGACATAGACTTAGGGAAGGATTATTTCAGCTCAAGGATTCAGAAGGCTCCGCCCATCATGGCAGGGAGCTCAGTGGAAGAAGTTTAGTTCACAGGAGGCAGGGAGAATGAGGGAGCTCAGGTGAACTCAGTCCATAGAATGCTGCTGCCCAAAATCAAGGTGAATCTTCCCCTTTGCCGGTTAATGACTCTGGAGACATCTTCACTGACACACCCAAAAGTGTGTCTTAGAAAGGCCTATGAGCTGTTTTTCTTCTTTAAAGATTGATTACACACACAGTGTTCTGCCTGCATGTAGGTCAGAAGAGGGCTCTAGACCTCATCATTGATGGGTACAAGCCACTATGTGGTTGCTGGGATTTGAACTCAGGGCCTCTGGAAGAGCAGCAGGTGCTCCTAGCCACTGAGCCATCTCTCCAGCCTGTTACTTTTTTTTTTTTCCACACTTATCTTTGTTTTTCCTTATAAGTCTGTGGGAGAGAAAAGGTATGCCACATGTTTGCAGATTCATACAGAGGCCAGAAGATGGTGTGGGACCTGCTGGAACTGTAGTCACAGATAGTTGTGAGCTGCCCAACATGGGTCCTGGGAACCAAATTGGGGTCCTCTACTACGGCAACAAGTGCTCTTAACCACTGAACCATCTCTGTACACCTGCCTGGAGTTTCCTTTTCTTTTTCTTCTTCTTTTTTCCTCCTCCTCCTCCTCCTCCTCCTCTTCCTCCTCTTCCTCCTCTTCCTCCTCCCCCCCCTCCAGGGTTTCTCTGTGTAGACCAAGCTGTCCTAAAACTCACAGAGATCTGCCTGCCTCTACCTCCCAAGTGCTGGGATGATTAAAGACATCGGCCACCACAATCTGGCCCCTTAGAGTTTTTTACTCTAATTTATTAGATAAGCAGAGTTACTCACCATATCACCACTGTCTTAGGATTTCTATCGCTGTGAAGAGAGGCACCATGACCAAGGCTGGCTTGCAGGTTCAGAGGTTTCAGTCCCTTATCTTCATGGTAGCATGCAGCATGCAGCAGACATGGTGCTGGAGAAAGTGAGAGTTCTGCATTTTGATCAGCAGGCAGCAAAGGGGGACTGAAACACACTGGTCCTAGCTTGAGCATATATGAGGCCTCAAAGCCCTGCCTCCACAGTGACACACTCCCTCCAACATGGCCACACTTCCTAACAGTGTCACCCCTATGGCCATGCATTCAAACACGTGAGTCTGGGGGCCATTCCTGTTCAAACACCACACCCACCCTTTGTTAGTTGGGCACCCAAACTTACTACTTTTATTGTTTTATAGTTTTATTTATTTGTATGTTTATAGGTGTTTGCCTGCATGAATGTCTGTGCACATGCATGCCGGTGCCTGGTGAAGGCAGATGAGGGTGGGGGTCCCCTGCAGCTGGAGTTACAGGTGGTCATGAGCCACGTGGGTCTGGAAAGCAGCCTCGAATTCTCACTAGGACAGCAGTGCTCTTATCTGCTGACCACCTCTGCTCTCCCCTCTCTCTCCCCACTCGCTCTACCTGCTCTCACTGGTCTGAATCCACCACCAACTCTGTTCACTTTTTCAAGTCTGCTCTTCTCTGTGAACCTTGATCTTCCGAATGAATATCCGGGCAAGTCTTTCAAGCTTCCTTTTTCTTTTTTTTTTTTTTTAACATTTATTTATTATGTATACATCATACAGCTTTCTGCCTGCATGTATGCAACTACAGGCCAGAAGAGGGCACCAGATCTGATTATAGATGGTTGTGAGCCACCATGTGGTTGCTGGGAATTGAACTCAGGACCTCTGGGAGAGCAGCCAGTGCTCTTTGCTGCTCAGCCATCTCTCCAGCCTCAGGTTTTGCTCTTTTTTTTTAAACTGCTATTAAGAGTTTTGAAAGAGTGTACTTGCTTTGTAGATCAGTTTGGGTAACACTGTCACCCTGACAGTCCTGAGCTTTCCAGCCGGTGAGCATGGGGTGTCTTTCCATCAGTACGTCTTTAATTTCCTTTAGCAGTTGTTTGTACTTTTTGTTTCACTTCTTTGGCTAACTTTTATATAGTTTTATTTTATTTATATGAGTGTTTTGCCTTCCTGTATGTATGTGCACCACATGCATGCCTGGTGCCCAAGGAAGTCAGATGAGGGCATGGGATCCCTTGGAACTGAAGTCAGAGCTGCCATGTGGGTGCTGGGAACTGAACCAACCCTGGCCCTCAGTGAGAACAACAGGCATTTTTAACTGTCGCACTGTTGTGGGGAGCTGAAGAGGCCCAGAGACATGTGTACTGTGAACACGGGCATGAACGATGTCAAGGACCCGATGCTGCAGACACATGGGGACAGGGAAGCCTTTCCAGTACAGGTCAGGCTCATAACTGGACTCCTTTCCTTGGGTGACACGTACTAGGATGGCCAAGATGCCAGGCTATTAGGCAGAGTTGCTGCTCTAGTCTCCCAGTTCTAGCTTTTCCGAATGTATGTCTGTCCTTTCGGCAATCCCTCTCCACCCAGTTAGGTTTCCATAACCAAGCTCTGCTGATGTGGCAGGATGGAGCGGTAGCTCCCTGAGTAAAGTGCCTGCCTTCCAAGTAAACCCCAACCACTGAGTTAAGACCCCCAGCACCTGTGCAGAGTCTGGAGTTGTGGCAAATTCAGATTCACGAACTCCAGGTTCAGTGAGAAACCTGTCTCCAAAAATAGTGATGGAGGAGGATACCCAACATTAACCTCTGGCATCTGAATGGACAGCTACCCTCACCCTCCATGGCACTTCTAGAACTTGTTATATAGACCAGGCTGGCCTTGAACCTACAGAGACATGCCTGCTTTTGCTTCAGGAGTGAGTGCTTGGATAAAAAGGCATATGGCACAATGCCTGGCCCACAAAAATTCATTTAATAAGATTTATTTATGTATTTATTTGTTTATCATTTATTTACGCAATATATGGCCAAACTGGTCTCAAACGCACAGAGATCCTCTTAACCTCTGCCTCCTGGATCAAAATCATGTGCTGACAAACCCATTAGGCTTTTAAATATTTTCAGATCGTACAAAGCAATCAACAGGTTTTATGTTCTATATCGTACCTTACAATTTCACTGGATTTATTAGCTCTCACATGTTGTGAAATAAGGTTTACCAAATCACATTTCTTTTTTCTTTCTTCCCTTTTTTTCTTTTAAGTCTATGCTGTTGAGGATGTATAGTTGCAATTTTGGCTTTTTTAAGAAACACAGAAATAGGGGTTGGGGATTTGGCTCAGTGGTAGAGTGCTTGCCTAGCAAGCGCAAGGCCCTGGGTCCCCAGCTCCGAAAAAAAAAAAAAAAGAAAGAAACATAGAAATACGGGTTGGTGAGACAGCTCAGTGGTTAAGAGCACTGGCTCCTCCTCTTCCAGAGGTTCTGAGTTCAATTCCCAGCAAACACATGGTGGCTCACAACCATCTGTAATGGGATCTGGTGCCCTCTTCTGGCCTGCAGCATACATGCAGGTAGAGTGCAGTATACATAATAAATCAGTAAGTCTTAAAAAGATATCTACAGAAATATTGTAAGAATGTGTTTTTGTTTTAATCCCAGGTGTGGGATATGGCTCTGCTTGGGATGACCACATCAGCTGACTATGATTTGCCTCATGCTCTAGCATGGATGGCACTGATCTCCAGCTGCAGATAATTTCCATGATGGTGCGAAGATTGGAATTCTGGGGACTTTTCAGAGGATATATTATCGCTCAGGCCCAGAGAGGCGGGGTGGGTTGTGGTTTGTTACTTAGTCACGCATGAATAAGCAAGAAGAAATTAGATATCCTGACAGCAAAGATCAAACTTGACCCCAGGAACTCGGCACCCCTAGTCAGCGGGCAGGAATCTTATGATCATGTTGCTCCCTTGACTTTATTCAGGGATCTCTTTCCTCTCCTCTCATCCTTTTTCTCTTATCTAGTGTGGGGGGGGGATGGAGAGGGGGTACGCAAGGAGAACACACAAAATAGCCAACAGCAGCTACACAGATGCGTAACTCTGTGTGCAGTAGACGGAAGGGGGCGTCTTTTCCCTGACCTTTAGAGGAGAAACTCCATTTTTCACAGAACGATGTCAACCCTGATTTTTTATTTAGCCTTCATGATATTATGAATTTTTTTCTGTCCCTACTTAACTATAAGGAGTTTTTGTTTGACTTGTTTTTTTGAGACAGTGTCTTACCATATAACCATGACTGGCCAGAAACTCTATATAGACCAGGCTAGCCTCAAAGTCAGAAAGTCAGGATCTCAGGTAGCCTGCAGTGACCTCTGTGTAGCCAAGTATGACCTGGAACACCATTAGGTGATCTTCCTGCCTCTACCCAAGTACTAGGAACACAGCCAGGTGGGGTGAGAACCTCCAACCTGAATTTTTTTTTTAAGATTTTATTTATTTTATATGTTTCCTAACATTTTGTATGTTGGTACACTATCTCTGAAGAGGGCATCATATTACATAGTAGATGGTTGTGAGTCACCATGTCGGTGCTGGGAATTGAACTCAGGACCTCTGGAAGAGCAGTCAGTGCTCTTAACCGCTGAGCCATCTCTCCAGGCCCCTGAATCTCCTTTTAATCATGAAATGGTATTAATTTCCACTGTGTTTTTACTTTAATTTGGATGCTCCTCAGTTGAAGAAGGTAGCTTTTCTCATTCGTATGTCAATGCCCCGTGTTAGAATGACTGACCCCATCTTTGAACTCCAGGAGTAAATCTCACTTGTCACCGTCCTGGCTAGTTTAATGTCACCGAGACACAAGCGAGGGCCATCTGAAAGGAGGGACCCTCCATAAAAATGTAGACACAGGCTGGAGCGGTGGCTCAGCGGTTAAGAGCACCGGCTGCTCTTCCAGAGGTCCTGAGTTCAAATCCCAGCAACCACATGGTGGCTCACGACCATCTGTAATGGGATCTGACGCCCTCTTCTGGTGTGTCTGGAGACAGCTTCAGTGTACTCATATATAATAAATAAATCTTTAAAAAAAAAATTTAGACACATAGCCCACTGTAGTGGTTCATGTCTTCAATCCCGCACCTGGGAGGCAGGGGCAGGGGCAGGGGCAGGGGATCTCTGAGTTCAAGGCCAGCCTGATCTACAGAGTGAGACAGAGCTACATAGAGAAACCCTGTCCAAAATAAAACAACCAACAAAGTTGAGCAAGCAAGTGACCTCTGACCTCTGCATCATCTCTGGCCTCCTCCATGACCTCTGACCTCTGATCAACTCCAGCCTCCTCCATGACCTCTGCATCGACTCCAGTCTCCAGGCTTCTGGCATTTGAGTTCCTGTTCTGACTTCTTTCAAGGACTGTGATGTGGAAGTGTGAGCCCCATAAACCCTTTCCTCCTCAGCTCGCTTTTGGTCATGGTGTCTCATCACAGCAGTAGTGACCCTAAACTAAGATAGCCATGCATGTAGAATTGTCTCAATATACTGCTGAGTTAGGGCTGCCATACACAAGGGTGTTGTGTGACGAAACTTCTCCTGGAAAGTAATCATATTACCCCAGACAGGGAACTCAGGACAGACCAAAGTATACCACCACAGTGCAGGTTGGTGAGCTATTGGGTTTTATCACAGGGACAGAAATGACTCAGAGGCAGTGGCATGACCAAGGCACATCTATCTCAGCATAAGTGACAGCTCACAAAAGCTGGGAACCGATAGCACACTGCACAGCCTGCAGGCAGTTCAGCAGGTTGGAGAGATCCTTTCCACCTGACTCTTGTGTAAATCTCTTGTAGCAGCTCAGCTGGTTTCCTCCTCTTCCATGTGGCTGGTCTGGTCTCAGTATCTTCTTTGCAGCTCAGCTGGTCTAAGAACTCTGTTTTTTTATTCTTTACTCTGGCAGAGAGGGACTTGGTGAATCTAGTTAGTTTCAGGGACTTCCTGAAGCTATTTTGACTTGCTTACCTTCCTGCTAAAGGCATCTACTTTCTTTTTTTTCCTCCTTTTTTGTTTTTTGTTTTAGAGATGTGTGTAGCCCTGGCTGTCCAGGAACTACCTTTGTAGACCAGGTTTGCCTTAAACTAACAGAAATCTGCCAATCTCTGTCTCCTAAGTGCGAGATTAAGGTGTATGGATCCTTTTCTATATTTTGAAAAGAAAATAGCTCAGTGGTAGAATTCCTGTATGCCACAGGACCTTCCTAACTCCACTCCAGGGAGCTCCTCAAGCAAAAAGTGTTGTTAGTTTACCAGATGTAGATGGCAGTAAGAAAAGTGTTTAAGCTCACCACCTGATTGTTTGAGCCTAGCTAGAAACAGAGATGAAAAGAGCCCAAACTGATTTAAACTGTGGACTGTTTGTACAGGAGACCAGAAGGAAGCAGTTTCCTGAGGGACTGGGTAAGAAGAGAGGGTAGATGAAGAAAGTCTGGATGCCCTGACGAGATTTATGTTTTAGAAAATGCATTCTGGGATTATGGGACTGCAGAAGGAATGAAGGGATTTGTGTTCGGAGGCTACGGTAGAAATCAGGAGAAGAAACAGCGATAGGAGCCAGTGAGGATCGAGTTCGATCCCTGGAACCAACATGGTGGTTGTAGAGAAAACAGCAAACAGTTCTCTGATCTCCTACACATGTACATATGCATGCACACATGTAAATAAATGGAAAAAACATTATCTTAAAATGAAAAGTAAGGAAGTATAGGCTAGAGAGATTGTTCGGTTCCTAGCACCTACTTTGTCGGGCTTACGACTACCTGTAACTCATGGGCTCCGGGGCTTTTGTCCTCAGCAGGCAGCTGTCTTCACGTACATAAACCTCCACTCACACATATACACATAATTAAAAATATTTTTTGAAAGATAAAATGATGGACAGTAGGGCACTATTGGAGGAAGAGAGAAACAACTGTCAAGAGATCCTTGGTGACTGGAAGAAAGTGGAGTGGCTAAGAACAGCTTCAATCTTGCTATCTGACAGCTCCCCGGTGAATGGCCCTTTTCGTGAAGGAAAGGAGGAGGAGCACACTGAGGGGCAATGTGGTGGCTACGTAGAGACCGCCCAAAAGACGTCGGGTTGGGCGCTGGGTGAGTCAGCACTAACTAGGTAAGATGGAGTTAATCCTGTCCTGAACCAGTTCCTGCGAGCTAGCCCCTCGCTAGAAAGAACCCTGAAGGCAAACGTGGGGACTCAGGCAGGCCTCAGCTTGGGCAGGAGCAGCCCAGAAGGCCCGGAACCTTCAGCAGCACCGCCCACGTTCGCGGCGGGACAAGACGGGGGAACCCCTCCTCTGTTGCTAAGGGGCGGCCCGGAAGTGACGCTTTGTTGACAGCACACCCGCAGCCACAGGCTCTCCAAGCCGTCGGAGCAGGATCGGGGGGAGGGGCTGGGCCCGGAGCCAGCAGCCGGCGGCCCTCAGCCCAGCCGGCGGCCCGAGGGCAAGGGAACGGCCTCCGTCCAGGGCTCTAGTCGCAGCTTTCCTGCCCTGCCCCGCCCCGCCGACCCGGACCGAGATCGGATCCGACCTCCTGCGGCGCATTGGCCGCCGATTCCCCCGGGCCGCAGCCTCCGCTTGTAAGCCTGCGAAGCATCCTGTCTCCCCGTTGAGGGCCGCCCCCTCCTAGGGTATGTCCTAAACGCCGAGCCAAGAGACGTACCTGCATCCTTCTCTACCTCCTGCCTCAGGGTCTAAGCATTGTCGCTGCGACTCCTTGCAGAGGTCCACCACAGGCCAGTGGTGGGATGGCGCTCGTCGCCTGCCGCCCAGGTCTGAGGATCTTGCCTTGAAAATTGAGCTCTCTCGTTGAGAACGACGCTCGCCCTTGCAAGATGGGGGCTCAACGTAGGGCTTAGAAGGCCGGCCTTTGCCCCTCCTACCTGTTGGATGAGTTTAGGTCTCCTCCCAACCCCCCAAGCCGTGCTGCTTAAAGCTTAGGGATGGCTTGGCTCCTGGATCAGCTCCCAAAATGGGATGCCAAGGAACAAGATAGTGCAACAGGGTCGGAAAAGAGCAGGTGGGCTTGCAGGCTGAAGACCAATGGCTCCCATAGGTGAGGTGAAACTGAAACTGACCTGCCTGGCTAGCTCTGGGTTGAACTTGATTCAGCTGCGCTTTAACCAGTCAAAGATCTCCCGTGCTTGCTTGTGCCTTGTGTGTGTGACAGGGGCAAGGGTGGGTTGGGGGTGGCGTTGGGGGAGGGGGCGCCTAATGCCTGGGAAAAGCTGGCTCAATGATGTTTCTGACAGAATAGTTCTCTTCGGGCTTCGAGTTAGTTAGAGTGACCATAGCATTGAAGGGGTCACAGGAAGCTATGCTCAGACCAGTTGGTGCTTGTTAGATGTGAATCAGGGTCGCTGTGCTTTGGCTTACTCGACAAATGAACGTACATGTTAGCTAGTAATAGGTGTCACGAAGACACGTAAACAGACAGACACTGGGACCTTTGTATCCAGTGTGGTCAGGGAAGGTCTCAGATAAGGTTGCTGTCTAACCAGAGATAAGTGAGGTAGAAAATCATTACAGCTTTCCGGGGGCGCAGCATTCAGCAGCAGGTGCAAAGGTCCCATGGTGGCAAGAGAACCCACTTGGGTCAGAATGGAGGAGGCAGAGTGGGTGGCAAGGAAATCAGTTGAGAACAAATAACAGCAGGGAACATATTAGGGGCTGGCTTGTGATGCAGGGCTGTGATTTTTGAAATGTTGGAGAAGAATCAAAATTGTCTGAGGTGATAAATGGCCATTGTACTTCAGCTTTGTGTTCTAAGAGCCCTCTTGCTGTCTGTACTGACCATCCATGACAGAAATCTTAAGGAAAAAAAAAATTGCACTGTGGGAAAGTCATGTCACACTGCTGTTTCCTTGTTGTTAGAATGTGAGCTAGTGACCTTCTGCCTCAGTCTTTCCATCTGTAGAGTAGGACTGCTAAGCTACAGAGTGCATGTGTGGCAGCGTGGTATATGACAGTAAGGATCTTCCCATCATACAGCCCTGCAACCCTTGTTTCTAGCTTTGGCTTGTGGCATCACCAGCTCTGTCTGACCCCGCTGGCTCAGGATTTGTAACAGTACTGGAGGAAGCTAGAATTCTGTGACACCTAGCACATGGTCTATTCTTCAGGGTATCTGCAAACTTGGCCTTGACTTTCGTTTTGTTTTGTTTTTTAGATAAGTTTTCATTCTGTAGTGAGACTGACAACTCCCTGTGTAGGCCAGACTGACCTTGAACTCAGCAGTTCTCCTCAGCATCCCAAAGGCTAGGACTTCAAACATGAGCCACCAACTCCAGCTGGTGGCCCGTGTGTGTGTGTGTGCACGTGTGTGTGCGTGTGTGTGTGTGTGTGTGTGTGTATTTTGAGGCGGTCTCATGTAGATAAGGTTGGCTTCAGTCTTACTGTGTAAAACAGTGTGGTCTTGAATTCATAGAGATTGACCTGCCCCTGATATAATTCCAGCAGATTATATGTGTGTACCACCATGCCTGACCCAAAGATGACTTTTTTTAGATTTATTTATTATTATATTTATATGAGTACATTGTAGCTGTCTTCAGACACACCAGAAGAGGGCATCAGATCCCATTACAGATGGTTGTGAGCCACCATGTAGTTGCTGTGATTTGAACTCAGGTCCTCTGGAAGAGCAGTCAGTGCTCTTAACCGCTGAGCCGTCTCTCCAGCCCACCCAAAGAGGACTTTTGAAATCCAAGCCCTGAAAATCCCCATTCTGTAACATAATGTAAGCAAAATGGTGTCTTCCAGACAGATTGGAAAGGACCATTGTTGGGCCTGTCTGTGGCACTGAGTGTGTGGTCAGATTTCAGGTAGAGGCTGTGGGTCCTGAAAATTTGCAGCCTTTGAGAAGACTAACTCCAGATCTTCCTCCTCACCCCTTGAGCCTGTCTGTCATCAGGCCTGCGCTGTCAGCTGAGCAGGGCCAGAGGATTTGAGAATGCAAGGCCTGGGGGCAAAGGATATGGCTGAATAACAGAATGCTTGCCTGGCATGCATCCCATGTACCACAAAAACTAAGTAACATATAAATATGTAAAGTTAGCACTTAGAAGACAGGACCCTCAGGGGTTGGGGATTTAGCTCAGTGGTAGAGCGCTTGCCTAGGCATAAGGCCCTGGGTTGGTCCCCAGCTCCGAAAAAAAAGAAGCAAAAAAAAAAAAAAAAAAAAAAAAAGAAGAAGAAGAAGACAGGACCCTCAACGGCAGAGCAAGCTTCTCTGACCAGAACCCCAAACTAGCCATGTGGTGAACCAGGGCCTCGCACAGTTCTGCTGCCAGCTTACTGTATATATTTGTGTGAATCCGTCCCTCCCTTCGGACCTCGGTTTTCCCTGAGTTACACTGCAAATGGTGTCCTCCTGCCCCCGCTGACTCTGGAGAGAGTGGTGGTCAGAGAAGAGTTTGTCCTTCACTCATGCTTGCCATGGTGAAGAATACTTCTCGTTACAGTTCGTGCCACTAGGTTCATGCAGGAGCAGCAAGGGCCCACCATGCACAGGGCTACTCTTTGCCCCCGGGTGTTTGTTTGCTTTTAACAGTTACTGAGGGGTTGGGGATTTAGCTCAGTGGTAGAGCGCTTGCCTAGGAAGCGCAAGGCCCTGGGTTCGGTCCCCAGCTCGAAAAAAAAAAAAAAAAAAAAAAAAAAAAAGAACCAAACAGTTACTGAGGTACCACAGCACATTCAAGGAGGTCTGAGGACAATTTATGAGAGTGAGTTCTCATTCGACTATGAGGGACCTGGGGCTCAAACTCAGGTTTTCAGTCTTGGCAGGCGGCACCATTAACCACTGAGCATCTTGCAGACCTCTGCCTTTGGTGGATGGGTTTTGTTTAGTCTCAGTGCTTCAGCTCTTGATTCCAGAAATGTTAGCTCGGAGACCCCTGTGGAGTCATCTCTTTGCGGACCAGCATCAAACCTGGTTTATTCCCTGGAGCTGGGTTTCTGGCTTCAGAAGTGGGCAAAGAGCTGGGGATGTGGCTCAGAGAGTAAGCATGCTTGCAAACATGAGGACCTGCATCCAATCCCCAGCACCCATATACAAAAGCCATCTGGTGACCTGCACTTGTAATCCCAGAGATGGAGAGACAGATGGGAGGATCCCAGCTAGCCTGACACTCACTCACTAATATATAATGGAGGTCCTGTGACTCGGGCAGGGTTTCTACTTTTAGGAAGCTTCTAGCCCTGGTCCATGATCCCCATAGAATTATTACCACAAAACCAGGTCATCTGTGGTCACTGCACAAGGATGCTTGGAGTTGTAAGGAGGTAGTGATGGCAGAGAAGAAGAAGTGAGGTTTGCCTAAGTCCCCATAGGTGGCACCACAGGGAACAAACCTGGAAAGCCAGAAACCCCAGGTCTGACCTACTGAGCAGAGAGCATGCATCTACATACAGACTGCAGAGGCTCGGCTTGCAGCCTCAGCACCACACCTGCAGGCTGTAGATAGACCCCTGCCTCCTGGGCAGATGGAGGGAGCTGGTGTATAGCCAGGGTAAGCAGGTGGGCATTAGGAAGTTTGCACAACCAACCTGCCCCAGGTCCATCCTTCCTCAGTGTGTGTTCACTGCTTCTTTATCAGGAGAGATACCAACAGCCTGCTGGGCCTGTGCAGTCCTCCCCCGTTCTGTGTCTTCCCAGCACCGTGACCTGTAGGCATAGCCTCTGTAGACGTCTATCTCTACTCCTCACCTGCACTTCCCTCCCTAATCTCCAGCCCAGGACTCATTCCTTCCTCAAAAGCATTCAGCCTCTATAAAGAGCGTTCCCAGAGCTCATGGGCTAACATTTCACAGGGTAGGCACCGCTCCAAGGTTTGGAGCCTCTGGTTCCCCAGATTCTCTGTCCCTAGGTGTTGAGATGTTGCTATGGCCCCTTGCTTCCTCCTCTGAGCTTTGGTTACTCTCTCTCTCTTTTATTTCTTTACTATTTTATTTTATATTTTTATTTTTATTTTTGAGACAGGGTTTCTTTTGTGTAACAGCCCTGAATGCCCTAGAACTTTCTGTAGACCAGGTTGGCCTCCAACTCAGAGGGACCCCCCTGCCTCTGCCTCCCAAGCACTTGGACTAAAGGTGTGCACCACCATGCCCAACTAACTCTCTCTCTTAGCTGGTTTGCCGGGTAAACGGAACAGTGTGATTGGTGAGCGGTTTAGATTTACAGTGTTGCTACCCCAGGCTCCTCTGTGATAGTCGTGGTTCTGGTGTCTTCTTCAGCAAATGACAAGTGGTCTCTACCTCAGAGTGCCATCGTGAGGTAATACTGGCAACAGCAAACCTTTGTTCCGCTTAAATGCCAGGCACTAGTAGGCACTGAGGATGTGGGTGTGGGTGTAAGCCGCCAGTCGGTCCTCTGGAGCTGGCAGCTGGGGGGAGGGTCACAGACAAATTGTTATGCAAATGAATAGGTCTCTATTGGTACAGAATACTGGGCTGCGACGTCCGGCTGGTTAAATAAGAAACTGTAGGAAGTAAATTCTGGAAGGGGCTGGGCATGTATCTGTCTGGAAGCACAGAGGATGGAGGTGGTACCGCGGGGGTGGCTGCCTGGGCTGCTGTTGTTTTTCTCAATCTTTTCTCCCCCTCCCCTTCCCCCAGCATGTCTTAAAGAGCCTGTGAGAAGAAAAGAGACATGGGGTTCTCCTCCTCTGGTAGTCTATCAATATCAGAGTCCAAACTGTCCCCAGTTGCCAGAATTCCAGATGGCTGGAACCTGCCTTGAGAGTGAAAATCCTTAAAGGCTCCGAGGGGTGGAGTGGTAGGGTGTTGTGAGCCTCTAGACTCTGGTCCCAGATGAGGGCAGCTCCCCTTCCTCCCCAGCTCACCCAGGTCACCCTACACCCACACCTTCAAGCTACAGGGTTGGCTCCTGGAGGAGATGAACACGGGTGACCACTCACCAGTCTGTTTTCTAGAGGCCTTCTGGGAAGCTGATGTGGTGTCCCTTCCGTGGGCACAGCCCAGCTAGAGCAGGGTAGCTCCCTAGGGCCAGGGCTCAGCCCTGCAGAAAAGGTGGTTCTTTCCCAGCCATTCACAAGGTTCTGCTGTGGCCCGCAGGAATTCAGTGTTCTGGGGGCAGTGAACTGTCACTCAGTGAACTCTCAGCCTCACGAGACTCACATCCTGCAAGTCCCCGTGGCTCCAGCCATGGCCTTTGTTATTGAAACGTCCCTCGCCCCAAGTCCCACGCTTAGTACTTAGTACCACCTGTGTTCATTTCCCAGGAGCCAGGGCCTGGCTCTTGGTGTCACTATCCTCTGTACCTCAGCTCTCAGCCATTGCACTTGGGTTCCTACCTTGAACCTTCAGAGGTTAGCTAGGGCTCATCTCTGCCATCTTAACTAAAAGTCAAACCTTCCCTGACGATCCAGCTCAGAGTGACACCGGCCCTTCCCCTGTCCTTCAGAACTGTTCCTGAGATGTGACTGTATCTGTGTTCTTTTTGGGTAGCGGATTGTCTCCTTCTGGTGCCAGAATGTTTCATAAAGGCAGGACTTTGTCTGGTTTGCTCAGTATAGGACCTGTGTCTTCAGTAGCTCATGGTGAGGTCCATGATTACTGCAGGAGCAGTCAGCCTGCAGGGCTAGCCTGGTCTACAGATCTAGTTCCAAGACAACCAGAGCTACACAGAGAAACTCTGTCTTAAAAAAACAAAAGCAAAAGAAAAGAAAGAAAAGAAGCCAGCAGCATGGCATCTGTCCTGGGTTTATCAAGGAAACCAGAAATAAACTGGCACCTGGATTGGGCCCATGGAAGCAGCAAGAGCCTCCTAACAGGGCAGGGGTACCTCCCAGGACATCAGAGTGGTAGAATGGGCTCTGTAAGGGGACTCAGACAGTGCTGTAGAGCAGGACACTCACTGGTTGAAGTTGTACAGTCCTAGCAGATGGAGGAGGTAAGAGTGTGGGGCTGCAGGTGACCAGGCCTGGGGCTCTTGCCATCCTGTGGAGGAAGCAGGCTAGAGATAGTCAAGGAACTAAGGAAGCCAGAAAGCTGTCCCCAGCAGGGCTGGCCTCAATATACTGCTTCCTCTGGTACTAGCAGGCCGAAGGGCCTGCAAGTGAGGAAGGTCGTAGGGACGTTCAGGCAGCACGTTCTGTGCCATGCCCAGAGAGTGTTCTACTGGGCCAGCTGAAGCATGGGGCTTCTGGGAGGCATGTGTCAGGGAGGACAGACCCTACTTGACAGCAGTGAGGGCAGCCTGGCTGAAGGTGGCTATGACAATCCTAATAGCTGCTTTTAAAGGAAAAAGTCAAAATTACAGTGCATGGCGCTGCAGGTAAGAGTGTGTGCTCTTCCGGGGCCGAGAGATGGCGCTGCAGGTAAGAGCACTTGTTTGAGGCCCAGCGCCACACAGTGGCTCACGAATGTCCATAGCTGAGCTCATTTCCCAGCACCTGCATCAGGCAGCTGGCAGTGACCTAAAACCCCAGCTCTTGGGGTTTGTCATTCTCTCTGACCTCCATGTATTTGTGAGCATATCCCCCCACCCCCTGCCACCCGTTCCCCATGAAACAGAAGCTAATTGTAGGGCATAATGGCACATGCCTTTAATTCTAACAGCTCTGTGAGCTCAAGGCCATCTGGTTTATCTAGAGAATTCCATGCCATCAACTTTTCATAGTGAGATCTTGTTTATAAAATAAATGAAATAAATCCTAAAACAAAACAACAGGAAAAGAATAGCTGATGCTTTCTTTTTAAAGATTAGTTTATTTATGTATGTGAGTACACTGTCACTGTCTTCAGACACACCGGAAGAGGGCATCGGATCCCATTACAGATGGTTGTGAGCCACCGTGTGGGTGCTGGGAATTGAACTCAGGACCTCTGGAAGAGCAGTCTGTGCTCTTAACTGCTGAGCCACCTCTCCAACCCAAATAGCTGATTCTTAGTTTTTCCCACCAAATATGGAACCCAGTGCCTTATACATTCTAGGCAAGTGCTCTACCACTAAGATACCCCACCTTTTTTTAAATAATTAATTTCATTTTATATATATTCATATGAAGATGTCTGATCACTGGGAACTGGAGTTACAGACTATTGTGAGCTGCTGTGTAGATGCTAGGAATTGAACCCAAGGCCTCTGGAAGAACAGCCAGTGCTCTTAACCACTGAGCTGCCTCTCCAGCCCCCATTTTTATTTTACTAATACGGGGCTTTGCTAGTTGTTCAGGTTGGTCCTGAACTAGTGATCCTCCTATCCCAGCCTCCCTGGTGCACAGGCAGTGTTGTCTCTTGCCTCATGTCCTGAGTAGCTTAAACAGCTCAGGGGTGGATATGGTACCCAAAAGCCAAGCCCATACCCCTTTGGAACTAAGATAATAGTAGTTCTTGACCTTCTTAATGCTGTGACCCTCAAATATAATTCCTCATGTTGTGGTAACCCCCAATCTTAAAATTCTTTTCATTGCAACTTTACTTCTTATGACTCACAATGTAAATATCTGTGCTTTCCAATGGTCCTAGATGACCCTGGGAAAGGATCATTCCACCCTCCCAGAGGGGTCGAGATACCCAGGTTGAGAACTCTAAGGAATGATTCTCTGGAACCATAGAGACCAGCTTGTACAGAGTAGCCTTGAGTCTCTGAGCTTGCACGTCCTATCTGTCAAACATGACCAGACCTCACTGACTGCGCCGTGGGAAGCATTTTCCCAGCACTGTCCCCCAGCTCCTCCAGCCCTGGTAGAAGAATTATCATCTTCATTTCTTCCAGATGAGGACACTATGCTCTGGAGAAGTAACACTGTTTATGAGTAAATGACAGAATGGAGTCAGGAGAGAGATCTGTCTGTCTGACCATAGAGCCTGTACTTTTGGGGGCATGTTGGGAATTAATCCCAAAATCTCCCATGTGGTAAGTATGGGCTGTACCAATGTACTACATCTCCATAACACTAAAACTTGTCTGAAGTTCAGCATCCACAAGGGATTGAATTCAAGACTGGATTGGGTACCAAAATCCACAGATGTTCAAGGAGTTTATATATAGTAGAGTACTCAGGCATACCCAAGCTTCGCTTCTGTGCAAGAGCAGTACACACTCTGAACTACTGTACCATCTCTCCGGCCTCTGGGAATTGTTTGTTGCTCACTTGAATGTAATATGCAGGTTCAGTTTGCAGTGTGTGCAGTCGTGTTGTACTGTACTAACCGACTTACCACTGGAATGCATCCAGATCTCTTTCATGTGTGGGGCCCTTTGGTTGGTGCCAATGTTTTGGTTTGTTGTTTGAGACAGGTTCTCTCTGTGTAATCCTGGCTGGCCTGGAGCTTTTTGTATAGACCAAGCTGGCCTTGAACTCATAGTTAACCACCTGCCTCTGCCTCCCAAGTTCTAGGAGTAAAGGAATGCACCACCATGCCTGGCTGGTGTCAACCATTTTTAATCTCTTTATAGAACTCTAGTATGCTTGTGAGTGTTCACAGTGGAGACACCTGTGAGTCCACTGAGAGGAAAGACCCGGAGCCCTTCTGCACCCAGAAACTTCCTTCAAGTGCGCACGCGCGCACACACACACACACACACATACACACACACATCCTTGCCAGAGAGGCAGGCCCATCCTAACACAGAGCTCCTACGTATTAGCAGAAGGGAATGCACCCGGAGCAAACGCAGTGTCCTCTTGCTTCTGATTCCTTCCTGTCACACTGTGAGGTCATCCAAGTGGCTGGCTGTGTTCTCAGTGCTCTGTGGCAGTCAATGTACTGTAATCGTCCCCTGCAATGTCAGTGGACGTCCAAGGGTCTCTTCTGGGGGCCATCACATAGTATACTGCTTAGAACAGTCAGTGCATGGGCTGGAGAGATGGCCCAGCGGTTAAGAGCACTGACTGCTCTTCCAGAGGTCCTGAGTTCAAATCCCAGCAACCACATGGTGGCTCACGACCATCTGTAATGAGATCCAATGCCCTCTTCTGGTGTGTCTGAAGACAGCTACAGTGTAACTCATACATAGAATAAAATAAATTTAAAAAAATCTATAAAAAAGAAAAAGAACAGTTAGTACATTTTTAAATTTTATTACTAGGTATGCGTGAGAATGTATGTACCTGCCGTGGTCCCCACGTGAGGATCGGAAGGCAGCTTCTGGGTGTTTGTCTTCCACGGTGTGTTCTGGGGCTTGGACTTAGGCTTACAGGGCAGGTACCGTTACCCACATGAAAGCACATTCCCGCCCAGCATCAGTCAGTATTGTTGAGCCATCTCCAGTTACTGCCCGCTTTACACTGTTCGACCGTCCATCAGCATCCGTACCTTCATCAGGGCTTGGTGTCTGCAGGAGAGCTGGCTGGCTGTGGGGAACGGCATCTCATTGTGGGTTGGTGCATTCTGCTGATGCCGACGGAACAAGATGAGTGTCCTTGAGGAGGCCGTCATCCACCACCACGTCTGGCTGGTGCCAGGCATTTTAAAATCTCACTGTGAATGTTCACAGTGAAGACCATGGGCACACTCAAAGGAAGGCCCAGATATGCATTTGTAGTCTATGGCTCTCTTCCCTTCCTCCTCCTTTCTCCCCTCCTTCCTCCTCCTCCTCCTCCCCATCCCACCCCGAATCCCCATTATGCTGCCTTAGGCTTGAATTGATCCTCTGTCTTAAGGTAGGGTGGAGAGCCCCTCAAAGGCTGGGCTTGCAGGCACATTGCCAAGCTTAGGCCATCGGTATCTCTCTGTGAAATCACTGCCTACTCTTATATCATAATGCACCTTTACTTTAGGCCTGTAGCATATTTGGAATTAACTTTTGTGTATGTATGAACATAAATTTCTTCACGCCAGTGTATACCAATTTAACCTTTTCTCCCATGTGATTGGCTCTTTTGAGGTCTGTTAAGAAATCTTAGGGGATGGAGTTGGGGATTTAGCTCAGTGGTAGAGCGCTTGCCTAGCAAGCGCAAGCAAGGCCCTGGGTTCGGTCCCCAGCTCCGAAAAAAAGGAAAAAAAAAAAAAAAAGAAATCTTAGGGGAGTTTCTAGGGACTGGCTCAGTTATTAACGCACTTGCTCTTGCAGAGGACCTGGGTTTGGTTCTCAGCACCCACATGGTGGCTTACAACCCAGTTCTAGGAGATCTGATTTCTTTCCTGAGCTGTGTGGGCACTGCATGCCCCTAGAATTGGAATTCTAGTACCATGTAGGTTCCGGGATTTGAACCCAGGATCTATGCAAGAGCAGTAGATGATACTCTTAACCACCAAGCTCCCCGTCCAGCCAGGAAGACTTGACATTATAAAGTAACAATTTGAGTGTAATTCTCAGGTGGCACATTCCAGCCATTTAAAGGATCCAGTTCCGGGGGCTGGAGAGATGGCTCAGCGGTTAAGAGCACTGACTGTTCTTCCAGAGGTCCTGAGTTCAATTCCCAGCAACCACATGGTGGCTCACAACCATCTGTAATGGGATCTGATGCCCTCTTCTTTCTGGTGTGTTTGATGACAGTCTACTCATATATATAAAGTAAATAAATAAAATTTTTTTAAAAAAGTATCCAATTCCTTGGTTTTCAGTGGATACGGTATATCAACACTCCCAAAGGAAAGCCCATCCCAGGAGTGGCCACTCCCATTTCCCCCAAGGCTGGTCTTCCTTCATCTGTAGATTTGTTCTTTGTGGCTGCAGTCCAAGGACCATGTTGCAACCTTCAGAATTGGTTTCTTCAGTTAGCATGACCCAGTGTTCCATGAGAACTTTTTGTGACTGGAGGATGCTCAGCTTTCTGTTTAGTCAGGGACTCACTGTATAGCCCAGGCTGGTCTGGAACTCCTGGTCATCTTGCCTCTGCTCCCAGGTGCTGGGCTTACAGGTTTGCACAGCCTGTGCTGGGTTGAATGTGATGGATGGACGGGGCTTCCTTTTCCCCAGTCAGGAAGTGGACACCGGCTCTTACCTGCCTCTCACAGGCTGCTTTCTCCTTCCCAGGCTGCGGCTCTGCCAATGATCTTGTGACTATTGGTAGTCCATAGTTGCCCTTGTGGGCCCTTGCTGCCTTCTCCCGGCATGGCGTCTGACACACCCGAGTCCCTCATGGCCCTCTGTACTGACTTCTGTCTCCGGAATCTCGATGGCACCCTGGGCTACCTGCTGGACAAGGAGACCCTGCGGCTGCATCCAGACATCTTCTTGCCTAGTGAAATCTGTGACCAGCTGGTCAATGAGTGAGCAAGGGTCTCCCCCGGACTGGGGCAGGGTTGGAGCCCAATGTGAGGGGTGAAGTGTGAGCTGGAGATCAAGACTGTGTGTTCAGACCAGGGCAAGGGGGAAGTGGCTGTGATGGTGAGGGATAACAATGGTGTGTATGCATTAGCAGGGATATGGTTACATATGCATTGGTGTGTGTACACAGGCGGCACACGTGAAGGAATGGGTATACGTGTAGGATTATGCAGCACAGAACATGTATGTGAAGCAGCATGTGCGTGTTTAAGGATAAGTTAGTATAAAATCCTGCATGTAAATTAGGGCATTAAGTGCTCACAGCTGTTCCTGCACCTCTGAACATAAGCATGTGTGTCAAGGTTGGAACAGTAGCCCTGCGATCAGAGACTGAATCACACATATGAACTTTTATCCAACCTCCTGGTGGATCCCCCTGCTCTGGGAGCCCACAGCACAGTGTGCCTATCCTTCCTGAATGCTTAATTTTATACCAGTTACCCCAATGGGAAACCATACGATCGAAGAGTTTCACAGCCAAATGGGAGCCAAGGACTGAACTCATGATGTGTTCTCAGCACTGTGTGTGCCAGGCATGAGGGCGAGCCTTTTCCTAGCCTAGCACCGGAGGCAAGCGCATCTCGCAGGTGGACAGTGCAGGGAGGTTCAGTCAGGTACGAAAGGTTCCCAGGTGGAAGCAGCCTGGCGTCTGACATGCTGTGACTTCCACAGTGCCAAGAGCTTCCAGGGCCTTCTTTTTCCTCCTTCCTCCTTTTCTGGGTTGTATTTTTGTTTCTGTTTTTTTTTTTTTTTTTTTAAACAAAGGTTGCACTGTTCCTAAATGGCCTGAAACTTACTATATAGACCAATCTAACCTCAAACTCAGTGACCCACTTAGCTGTGCTACCCAAATGCTACAGTTAAACGTGTACAATACCACACCTGCCTCGTATTGTTTTTGTTTTTTGAGACAGGGTTTCTCTGTGTAGCCCTAGCTGACCTGAAAGTCACTCTGTAGACCAGGCTGGCCTCCAACCCAGAGTTCCACCTGCCTCTGCCTCCTGAGAGCTGGGATTAAAGGTGTGCGCAACCCTCCTCCCTCTCCCACCCATTGAGATGACTGATTGATTGATTGATTGATTGATTTAATGTCATGAATACACTGTCTTCAGACAGACTAGAAGAGGGCATTGGATCCCATTACAGATGGTTGTGAGCCACCATGTGGGTGTTGGGAATTGAAATCTTGACCTCTGGAAGGCCAGCCAGTGCTCTTAACCAATGAGCCATCTCTCCAGCCCTCTTTTCTTTTTTAAAAGAGCCACTATGTGTAGGTGCTAGGAACTAAACACTAGTACTCTGCAAGAACAAGTATCTTAACAGCTGGACCAGCTCTCTAAGCTCCTAACCTGGGATTCATGCACAAACGAGCATCTTGGCTAGATAGGTTCCACCGACAGCTCAAACTCTGCCCAGCAGGCAGCTGTAAGCTCAAACCAATTCCCCTTATGTGCCTGCCCTGGAAGGGGATGATGATGAGGCACCAGAAGGCTGGTAAGGAAAGATGACTCTAGACCGTGGTGTGGCTGAGGTCAGTGCACACCTGGGGTGATGGCGTGGGCCCGGGAGAGGGGCACATGCTGAGGGTGACAGGCATGTGTTTAGGCAGACTGCTAGAAGGGAGTGCTTGGGCTTTGCTGTTGGTGAGAGGCCCTTGCGTCCCTGTATCACTGGTGCTCACCCTGAAGACCATCTTCAGATTCCTAGACCCTGGGGTATAGGGATAGTCAGAAGCTAAGCAGATGTGTGGAGAGAGGTGGCTGTTGCCTGGGTGATGTCATAAGCCCTCAGTCCTGATGTGGGTTCCAAAGGCAGCCCAGGCCCCTAGGTACCTCCTGAGCTAGGCTCGCTTCTCTTGCAGGTATGTGGAGCTGGTCAGTGCGGCCTGCACCTTCGAACCACATGAGACCTTCTTCAGCCTCTTCTCAGACCCCCGCAGCACGCGGCTCACTCGCATCCACCTCCGTGAGGACCTGGTGCAAGACCAGGACCTGGAAGCCATTCGCAAGCAGGTGAGACCCCACCCACCCCCAGAAGCCAGGCCTGGGGTGGCTCAGGGTGGGCAGAGGAGCTGAGGCTGCTATGCTACTCCAGGACCTGGTGGAGCTGTACCTGACCAACTGCGAAAAGCTGTCCGCCAAGAGCCTGCAGACGCTGCGGAGCTTCAGCCACAGTCTGGTGTCCTTGAGCCTCTTTGGATGTGCCAACATCTTCTACGAGGAGGACAACCCGGGCGGCTGTGAGGATGAGTGCCTGGTCAACCCCACCTGCCAGGTGCTGGTCAAGGACTTCACCTTTGAGGGCTTCAGCCGCCTGCGCTTCCTCAACCTGGGCCGCATGATCGACGGCATCCCCGTGGAGTCACTGCTTCGGCCACTCAACTCCCTGGCTGCCTTGGACCTCTCAGGCATCCAGACAAGCGATGCCACTTTCCTAACACAGTGGAAGGACAGTCTGATGTCCCTTGTGCTCTACAACATGGACCTTTCAGACGACCACATCCGTGTCATTGTCCAGCTGCACAAGCTGCGGTGAGCTGCCCACTTAGCAGCCAGGGCAGGAGTTGGGGCGGGAGTTGGGGAGTGAAGCAGAGGATAGAAGAGAGGAAGGTGTCAGTCCTGGGTCCATCAACCACAGTAGGGGAACCCTTGCATGGAACAGGGAGAGAGCCCACTCCTTAGACCACACACTGTAGCTAGTTGAGGGCAATTTAGGGTACCCAAGTCCCAGCAGGCTGTCTCTCCAGAGCTCCCTAGAGAAGCTGTGGCAGGCATGGGCCCTTCCCTGCTGTGGCCTAAAGGACTAAGATCCTGACCTGTGGCCACCACCTGACCTCCAGCCACCTGGACATCTCCCGAGACCGCCTCTCCAGCTACTACAAGTTCAAGCTGACTCGGAAGGTCCTCAGCCTCCTGGTGCAAAAGCTGGGGAATCTGATGTCACTGGACATCTCTGGTCACATGATCCTGGAGAACTGCAGCATCTCCAAGACAGATGAGGAGGCAGGGCAGACCAGGTGAGTACCTAGCTCTGCCACTGGGACGATGCCACTCACCAAGCTCTGACCAAGTGCCCTCATGCCAAACTGTGCAAGCCAGTGAGGCTGGCGTGGTAAGCACACTTTAATCACAGTACACCAGAGACAGGGATGCTCATCTCTGTGGTTTGAAGCCAGCCAGGGCTGCATAGCCTCCAAGGGGGGTTGGGGGAATGGGGGGAGTGGCTAGATAGAAGGCTCAGCAGTTTAGGACTCCTGTTGTTCTATAGGGCCTGGGTGCCCTATAGAGGCTCACAACCTGTCTGTAAGTCTTGTTCTGAGAGACCTGACATCCTTTTTGGGCCTCTGCAGGCACCAGGCACACACAGGGAATACAACATATATCCAGGCCAAGCACACAAACCCCACAGAGGTCAATAATTATTTTTTTAAAAAAAGTCAAGGGCCAGTGAGATGCCTCAGCATGTTAAGGTGCTTGTCACCAAATCTGACAACTTGCCTTCTGTCCCTGGAACCCACTCCACAAACCATTTGCTGGTTTCCTCATGAGTGTGAGCACTCAAGCGTGCACAAGCACGTAATACACACACATTCAGTAAATTAACAGGAGGGAAGGAAGGAAGGAAGGAAGGAAGGAAGGAAGGAAGGAAGGAAGGAAGGAAGGGGAAAACAGAGAAGCCAAACAGAACCTGTGTTAGCTGTTGGGGAAAGGACAGACATTCTGGACACTGGGGGGGAAGTGCACACTCAGGGCTGCCTGAAGCCTTCCGAGTTTGTTGAAGAGATCACATTGCAGCATGGGACCAATCTGGATCAATCTGCACTGAGGCCTAAGAAACAAACAGCATCAGGCATGATGGAATGGTGGGGACAGCAGGCAGGGGTACTGTTGTCCTTTTGGTAATACTGTAGCTGACCCGTGCCTCTGAACCGGTGCTGAGCTCTCACTCCAGCCCAGTCACTGTCACTGCCTCCAGCCTGCCCTCAGCCATCCTTTGTTCTGTACGGCAGAGGGGCTTTTCCTTGTTTGTTGGTGAAATGTGTCCCTGTGAGAATGGCAGGTGACACCTTTCACAGCTGCCGATCCGTGTTCACACTCTGCCCTCCCACCCTTCTATCAAGAGGTGGGAGCTGGGGATGTGGCTCAGGTGGTGCAGAGCTCTGACTTTATCCCAACACAGCCTTAAGCAGGCTTGGAAGCGTGCGCCTGCATCACAGCACTTGAGAGGTTGGGTGGGAGGACCAGGGGTTGAAGGCCAGGCCTAGCTGCACAGTGGGTTGGGCAGGGACACGATGGGATTAGAGGCCCTTGTTTCTCCATGGGTGGAGTACCCAGTCCATGGGGGAGCCCAGGCTAGGTCTGATCAAATTGTCAGCTCTGGTATGCTCTTTCCCCAGCACCGAGCCATCCAAGAGCAGCATCATGCCTTTCCGGGCCCTGAAGAGGCCACTGCAGTTCCTTGGGCTCTTTGAGACCTCCTTGTGCCGTCTCACACACATTCCAGCCTACAAAGTAAGAGGCGGAGTGGGGAGGAGGACGTGGCCAAGTACTGCACAACACAGTCTGGGGTCCCATTACCTGGCCTCTCCTGGGTTGTCCTGACATGTTCCATCACTAGGTAAGTGGTGACAAAAATGAAGAGCAGGTGCTGAACGCCATCGAGGCCTACACAGAGCACCGGCCTGAGATCACTTCCAGGGCCATCAACCTGCTGTTTGACATTGCACGCATTGAACGCTGCAACCAGCTTCTGCGCGCCCTGAAGGTCAGCTCAGAACCCCAGGCCCTCAGGCTCCCAGATATTGCTGCCCTCCTTCTCTGTCCTTCTGCACCCAGCCCTTATCCCAGGGGAACAGGCAGCCTTGCCTTGCAAACCTGCCAGCTCGTTCAGGCCCTGCCCTAGTTCCTACCCTGCTCACATCTCCCCAGGACAGCAGGTCTAAGGTCAGCCTTTCCCCAGAGAAGCCACAGTGACTCATAGAGCCCAAGCTGTCCTTGCCTGCCTCTGGCAGCCCCGGCCCCACCCCATACCCTGTGTTCACACAGCTGGTCATCACAGCCCTCAAGTGTCACAAGTATGACAAGAACATTCAAGTGACTGGCAGTGCTGCTCTCTTCTACCTGACCAACTCTGAGTACCGCTCAGAGCAGAGCGTCAAGCTGCGCCGGCAGGTCATCCAGGTGGTGCTGAATGGCATGGAGTCCTACCAGGAGGTGACGGTGAGCCCCTGCCTACTGCGGCCTGCATGCTTTGGCCCAGTACCCCTTCCCGCTTCCCAGGGCCCAGACACACAGGTCCCCCAGGCTTAGGTGACCTTTGCCAGTTCTCCTTGTATAGCTATTGTCCCAGAAACCTGCCCCTGGCACACAGTGACCCCAGAAGCTGGCTTCAACTATGGGCCCTGCCCATGGCCACCCACCTCTGCCCTCTGTGCTCCGTCTTTTCTGCCTCCCTCCCTACCACTGTCGGGGGGCTGGATTCTAGTACCTGTCCTTGTGCTCGCTTCAGCAGCACATATACTAGTACCTGTTCTTAATTATAAAATTATAAAAGAACATTTGCCATAGAACAGTTACAAAGACATGAAAACCACTAAAAGTCCACCACACGCATAGCCTCCCACTGACATCCCTTGCTCTGAAATGTCGTGTGTGCATGGAATGTAGTAAACGGGTCGTTTGCACTGCTCTGCATGTTGCTTGTGTAGTGTGGATGCTGTTGTTTTCTCCTTTGAGACAGTCTCGCTCTGTAGCCCTCTCCTGGAAGTCCTTACATGAACCAGGCTGGCCTCGAACTCACCGAGCTCTGCCTGCCTCTGCCCCCAGAACTGATTAACGTGTGCACCACATCTTTTCTCCCAACACTCGCCAGTGCTGGGACTAAGGCGTGGTGCCCATCAGTGTGTCTGAGCTCTGCTCTCAAGAGAAAAGAGTCGGGATCGGGCTGGCTCTTGCCAGCAGCCCCGGCCTCAGGACACTGAGGTGGGATTGAGGCCTGGGCTTCAGAGTCAAACCCTGTCTCAAGAAGAAAATCAAGAAAATGGGGCAAGGAGAGAGGGTTCAGCAGTTAAGAGCACTGGCTACTGTTGCAGAGGACCCAGGTTCAAATCCCAACCATCTGTAACTCCAGTTACATGTGGTACACAGACATTTTCTAGCAAAGCACCAACATACATCAAATAAAAATCAAGAAAGCAAAGGAGATGCTGGGTGGTGGGGTGCACGCCTTTAGTCTCAGCCCTCAGGAGGCAGAGGCTGGTGGATCCTTGGAGTTCCAGGTTAGCCTGGTCTACACAGTGAGTTCCAGGCTACACAGAGGAACCTCTCAAAAAAAAAAAAAAAAAAGTTGGGGGGGTGGCGGAGGAGATGGCTCAGTGGTTAGAGCACTGACTGCTCTTCCAGAGGTCCTGAGTTCAAATCCCAGCAACCACATGGTGACTCACGACCATCTGTAATGGGATGTGATGCCCTCTTCTGGTGTGTCTGAAGACAGCGACAGTATACTTACACATAAAATAAATAAATCTTTAAACAACAACAACAAAGGAGCTAGGGCAGTAGTTTTCTGCAGAAATGGTAGCATATAAACACTATAAAGGATTACCTTTAAACTTTAAGGCCAAGGCAATGCAGAAGGCAGAAGGACTCCCTGAGTTTGAGGCCAGTTTCATCTACAGAGGAAGATTAAAACTGTTCCAAGACAGCCAGGCCTACACAGAGAAACCCTGTTTCAAACAAGAAAAAATTAGAATAGGCTTTCTCAGACTGCAGTATTGGGATCGGGGATAGCTCAGTGACGGAGCAGTGGATAAAGCATGTGGCCCAGGGCTTGGTGCCCAGCATTGTAAAATGTGTGTGCATGCATAGTGTCTGATACCCTAAGGGGCCATACCCTCTAAACATTGTGATTCATAAAGCCTGGTGAATGCCAGTATTTAATAAAGAAGCGTGTAGGGGTGGGTAGATGGCTCAGTGATTAAAAGCACTTGTTACAAGCAGGTTGTTGCTCTAGTCCCATCACACAGCAGGCAAATCTCTGTAAGCTGAAGGCCAGCCTGGTCTATAGAGCAAGTTCCAGGACAGCCAAGGGTACACAGAGAAACCCTGCCTTGAAATTCGAAAACTTTTACTGTTACCCCTGCAGAGAACGAGGGCTTAGTTCCTAACACCCATTTGGTTGGCTGCTCACAATTGGCTGTAACTCCAGATCCAAGGGATTCAGCACTTTCTGACTTCCATCACAATGCATGGTGCATATATGTGTGTATGTGCATGTATGTAGAACATGGTATACATATATATGCACACATAAAATAAATTTTAAAACACAAAATATATGTTTAATAAGGAAGGGAAGGAGAGTAATGATGACCCGTGGAGTACATACATCGTCATGAATGTACAGGCTGGGAAAGAAGGGGTGGCCACATGCCTGTACACTGCTGGTAGCAGTACAGCCTGGTTAACAGCCAGCTGCTGTCTCAACATGAATCGTGTCCACTTCTGATCCAGAAAGCCCTCGAGCAAGCCAGGCTTGGAGGCAAGAGGACCAGGAGTTCAGTGTCGTCTTCAGCTGTGTTCGAAGCCAGTCTGGAGTGCATAAGACCCTCTCAAGAAAACCCCCAAATCCCTCAACTCTGTGTACCTTAGTGCAGCTGTGTGACAGACACCAGGCAGCATGTGCAAGGCATTATGGACAGTGGCCAAAAGTCCGTTAGTGGGAGAACTGATGGGTAAACTGAGGTGTCATGACAGAATGTTAGACTTCAATGAAAGCGAGTGCATTTCAGCTACAGGTGACAACACTTGTCCTTGGAGCAGTGCTGAGCAAGGGCTCGTGGCTCCCTGGGGGGAAGACAGGGTCTTATGATCAGGAAGGGACTTGGGTGTAGGCAGTGTTTGTTTCCTGGCAGAGGTCGTGGTTACATGGATTTTAAAATACAAAAACTTCATGTTTTTAAAAACTTTTAGAATAACCTTACTGAAAACGAAAAGCAAGAGAGCAAGCCTTAGTTGAACATGGCGGTATACTGAGGCAGCAGGGTTGGGAGTTGAAAGCCAGCCCTGGCTACATGGTGAGCCTGAGCTCAGTGTGGACTGTGTCCGAAAACTCCATCCAAAAGGCCTAGAAGCTTTCTCTTCCAGAGAATCTCCCCAGCCCTGGGTGGCATCTGATCTGGAGCCCTGTCCCAGGTCTGTCCCTGAACGTGCTCTGCTTGTCTCCCACCCTGGCCCAGGTGCAGCGGAACTGCTGTCTGACCCTCTGCAACTTCAGCATCCCCGAGGAGCTGGAGTTCCAGTACCGCCGCGTGAACGAGCTCCTGCTCGGCATCCTCAGCCCCACCCGCCAGGACGAGTCGATCCAGCGTATCGCTGTGCACTTGTGCAATGCCCTCGTCTGCCAGGTGGACAATGACCACAAGGAGGCCGTGGGCAAGATGGGCTTCGTTGTGGTATGTGAGCTTGACTGCCTTTATCCTCCTGTGCTCTGAGGACGGGGAGGAGGGGTAGGAGATGGCAGAGAGAGAGAGAGAGAGTGTGTGTGTCGGACAGTGTTGTTTGATCCACCTGTTGGAGTTAACAGGTGACCATGAGCCTTCTCACATGGGTGCTGAGAATTGAACTTGGATCCTCTGCAAGAGTAGGACATACTCCTAACCACAGAGCCATCTCTCCACTCCCCCAGAAGAGTTGCTTGCTTGCCTGCTTACTTGTATATGACAAGGTCTTTCTATGTAGCCCTGGCTGGCCTAGAACTTGCTAGGTACCACAGGCTGGTCTCTAAGTCAGAAAGAAAACTTCAGGGGTTGGGGATTTAGCTCAGTGGTAGAGCGCTTACCTAGGAAGCGCAAGGCCCTGGGTTCGGTCCCCAGCTCCGAAAAAAAAAAAAAAAAAGAAAAGAAAACTTCACCTCTACTTCCTCCCGAGTGCTCGTAATAAAGGTGTGCACTACCATGCCCACCTCAGAAGGATTTCTTTTGTTTTGTTTTTCAGACAGGGTTTCTCTGTGTAGCCCTGGCTGTCCTGGAACTCAATATGTAAACCAGGCTGCCTTTGAACTCAGAGATCCACCTGCCTCTGCTTTCCCCAGTGCTGGGATTAAAGATTGTACCACCACGCCTGGCTTTCAGAAGGATTTCTTAATGTTGCTTCTAACTGTGTGGTCTTCTGTCTTTCTTTTTTTTTTTTTTTTTTTTTTTTTTTTTTTTTCAAGATTTATTCATTTATTATATACAAGTACACTGTAGCTGCCCTCAGACACACCAGAAGAGGGCATCGGATCTCTCCACAGATGGTTGTGAGCCACCATGTGGCCGCTGGGAATTGAACTCACGACCTCTGGAAGAGCAGTCGGGTGCTCCCAACCGCCGAGCCATCTCTCCAGCCCCTTCTCTGTCTTTTAACTAGTTCCACTCAGCTCCATGCAGTAAGCCCTATGACAAAAGACCCAGGGCTGGCCCTTCTTGTCACTATGCCTTTCTGGCCTGGTATGAATAAATCCTTAGCCTAGCACATGAACAGGATAAATATGGAAGGAAAGGAAGGTTTGAGGATAGTCAGTCCATTGCCTCCCTCCCTCTATCCCCGGGGAGTGCCGCCCCTAGCAGAGAAGCACTTGACAAGTACCCACGTGTCCTTGACCACCTTCGAGCCACTTCCAAAAGACCTGTAGAGTTGGACGCTGCCAGGCTGTGTCACCCAGGACAGGCAGTGCCTCCCTGTCTGCTGAGCTCCTAAGCTGGTGGGGCCCTGGTCTCAGGCAGCCTCTCTCCTCTGCCCACAGACCATGTTGAAGCTGATCCAGAAGAAGCTGCTGGACAAGACGGTAAGCAGAGCCCAGCACACTCTGCCCTCTCCCTAGAGGCTTCTGCCAGAGTTGGCCATGGGTCCTCCAGAGGACAGAGCTGAGCTGTGCCTCCCCCACAGTGTGACCAGGTCATGGAGTTCTCCTGGAGCGCTCTGTGGAACATCACGGATGAGACTCCAGACAACTGTGAGATGTTCCTTAACTTCAATGGCATGAAGCTCTTTCTCGACTGCCTGAAGGTAGGCAGTGCCCGCACGGGCTGCCACACACCCAGCATGCCATCCCGCCCAAGCTTCCCATGGCCACACAGGCCAGCCACACACCCCATGTCTGCTGCTGGAAGAAGTGTCGGGAAGCTTTTCTCAGCTTCATCTCCTGAGAGCCCTTCTGCCAGGGAACCCCAACCTGTTCTGCCTGCCCAGAGACCGTCCCCTGCTAACAAGATACAGTTCTGCCCAGAATATAGGACTCTGCTTGTTTCTGTAGCTTCTTAGGGGCTCCCCAGAAAGGACTCCTCTGAGCTGTGGCAAATGGAGCCGTAATTATCCCCAAAGTCAGCTCTCTTCCCGGCCTCTGTCCTGGGAGCTCCAGAAAGTCGAGGCCGGCCTACTGTATCTCTCCCTTGTCTAGAAGGGCCCTCCACACAGGCGCCCACAAGTCCGCAGGGTAACAGTATCACGTGAAGTGATGAGTGTGAAGGCCTTGCCTGCTCTTGTCCCAGGAGTTCCCAGAGAAGCAGGAGCTACACCGGAACATGCTCGGGCTCTTGGGGAATGTGGCAGAGGTGAAGGGGCTGCGGCCTCAGCTGATGACCTCTCAGTTCATCAGCGTCTTCAGGTTGGTACTTCCTGGGCCTCCAGAAAACTCAGAACAGTCAGGTGTACTCTGGGCACACTGTGCTCTGTCTAGGCTTCTGTTACTGTACTCCTTCTCTCTATAATGTGCGTTTGGTTTTCCTTGATCTTGGTAGTAATTCTGTGTATGTGAGGGACAGGTGTGCCCATGAGTGCAGTTGCCCAGAAAGGCCAAGGTTTCTGTCTCCTAGAGTTGAGGGGCACAAACAGTTGCAAGCCGCCATGGGTCCTGGGACCCAGCTCCAGTCTGACAGAGCAGTGTGTGCTCTACAGTGAGCTGTGCTGTACACTGAGCCGTTTCCCCAGCCCCTGTGGGCTTTAGTCTTTCAGCCTGCCACAGACGGCCGCACTGTCACATCCTTTTCTTTGAAGGACTCTGAATAAATACCAAGTGGCGAGATGTGGCCTGAGCTTGTAATCCTAGCATTTGGGAGATGAAGCAGGCCAGCCTGAACTTCATGAGATCCTGACTCAAAAACAAACAAAACAGGGCCAAGTCACTTACACCTGAGCCCGGCGGTACAGGCATGAGGTCCTGTGCTCCAGGGGCTGAAGCGGGAGGAGGTGGTAGTGGCTGCAGGGCTGGGTGGCTGCCCACTAATGCATGGTGGATCTTCTTCTTCTTCTTCCCGGTAGCAACCTGCTGGAAAGCAAGGCCGACGGCATTGAGGTTTCTTACAATGCCTGTGGTGTCCTATCCCACATCATGTTTGATGGGCCTGAAGCCTGGGGTGTCTGTGAACCCCAGCGGGCAGAGGTGGAGGAGCGTATGTGGGCGGCCATCCAGAGCTGGGATATCAACTCCCGAAGGAATATCAACTACAGGTCAGAGATGGGAAGGTACACAGCATGGAGAGTCAGAAGCTGCTTGTCCCAACATGGTGTGCCAGTGCTTTCCACCCTGGTCCTGTTCTCCAAAGGCGATTGCTCTCACTCACTGTAAGGTCCAGTGTGTGAGGGGCACATTCCCACTCGTTAACATGTGTGTTATATCCAAGGCCTGTCTCTTACGCATGTTTGATACAGAACTAAACACACTGCAAAACACAGGTCACCTGTAACCCCACCCTGTCAGGCTGGCCTCAGTCCTCACTGTACTGGGAGGGTGACTTTGTAGTCACCCGGTCAGTCCTTCTCCCTGCCACACTAGGGACAGCTGGTCATTTATGTCAAACACTCAGTTGAAAGGATAGGCCATGGTGTGTGGCTTTGCTCAAGCCCCAGTCCCTGGGAGGCAGGAAGCTAAATCCCAGGGCCCTTCTGAAGCTTTGCAGATGAGATTTCCTGGCTTGGGGGCTGGAACTGCAGCCTGGCTTAGAGTTACTGTAGGTTTCTCCCAAGGTGTCCCCCTTCCTTACCAGTTCACTCTCTTGGTTGCCAAGACCCTCGTCTCTGACTTTGGTCTTCCCCAGGGTGAGCTCCTGGGTAGAGCCAGCCACAGGGCCCTGAAATCCTACAGGCTTGCCCATACTGCCCTTAGGACCCTGCATGGAGGAGCTCATAGGAGCAAGCCTCACCTCTCCAGCCTCTGGATGACGGCGCCTCTCTCCTGCAGGTCCTTTGAGCCGATCCTCCGCCTCCTTCCCCAGGGCATCTCTCCAGTCAGCCAGCACTGGGCCACCTGGGCCCTGTACAACCTCGTGTCTGTCTACCGTGAGTGCCTCCTCCCTTGGCTCAGACAGTCCCTCAGCTGAACACAGCATGTCCACAGGGAGCTGGCACTCAGGAAAGAACACAAAGAGTTACCGTTGGCCATGTCCCTCAGAGCTAAGTTGGCATTGGTAGGATGCCAGTGTGATGGTTAGCCTAGTCACCATCAGAGGTGACCCAGCCCGTACCAGTGTGCCTTTCTCTACACTTACCCTACCTGTGAGTGAACTTTCCAGTCTTTTTGCCACCTGCAAGGCAGAGAGATGGCTGAGTGGTCACCATAGTTACCTGGGGGTGTCTTACTAACAACATCATAAATACAAACTTCTGCCTGGGGAACCTGTGTCATGATACAAACCTCTCAGAGAAATATCATGCTTTGGGCCTATGGTAGAGATATTTCCCATAGGACTAACTCCAGGGAAATTGTAACCACAATTTCTGGGGAACAGTGGGAAGTGTCCTTTTCAAGGACTTGCCCATTCCCTGCCATGTGGCCCCAGGAGGCTTGGCACCCTTGGCCTGTCCCTGCTCCCTCCTGGCAGGTCTTTCCCCAGGCAGCAACTGTAGAACGGTTCTGGAAACTGTGGGTGTCTGGGGACAGGCTGTAGCTGAACATGGTCCTCACTATTGCTCCTACCTTGTAGCTGACAAGTACTGCCCCCTGCTGATTAAGGAAGGAGGGATGCCCCTGCTGAGGGACTTGATCAAGATGGCTACTGCCCGGCAGGAAACCAAGGAGATGGCCCGGTAAGAAACAAACTGCATCCTGGGTAGGAACCTTAGTGTGGAGGGCAAAGGGCTCAGTGGGAGTTACTCAGGGTTAGTGTGGAGCAAACAGTGGATGGGTGTCCAGCAGGGGCCTCTGTCACCTGCCCATGGATGACAGACAGGGTCTCAACTGTCAGGGGAGCTGGTCTGCTTCAAGTGCTCAGTAGGCTTCCCCAGTCCCACTGAGAGCCCCCCTTGTCACCAGCATTAGCAAGAACTCTGCATTATTTTTGACCTACATTATTCCAATAAAAACGGACTCGCTGTGGTGAGGCGTCTGCTAGAGGCCACAGGCGCACGGTGCTGGGTTATTTAAACGCAGGGGTAAGGGTAAGGCCGCCAGGGAAACGTGCCCTTCGCGGCTGGGGTGAAGCTCAGCAGTACAGCCCTTGCCCAGCATGTGCCAGGCCAGCATGTGCCAGGCCCCAGTTCTGATTGTCCCTCGTATGCCTTCGAGTACACATACTATATGCTAGGATCAGTTGGATCCGCCTTCCTCTTTCCTGGATCCATTCTCACTCAGAGAATACTCCTTTGTCATAAATCTGAGCACAGGGTGGCCTGAGGCTCAGACTCCACCCTCCTCCCGCCCCATACCCAGAATATGCCTTTCTGGCCTGGAGACATCAGCCAGCTCTGCCATTTGTTATTTTGGGGTTCGGTTTTAACTGACTGGTCCTTGGACTTAGTCTCCCTTGGGAGTCCCCTGGAAAGTGTTAGAACTCAACAGCCACCTGCAGACTTTTTTACCAGTGGGCTCAAGGATATCTGTGTTAAACAAGATCCCAGGACTTTTCAGTCATTGGGTGGGGCCTGTCAGCGAGCCCTCTTGGTGCCCTTTGACCTGAGTTGTGTCTGAGCCAGCGGGTCCTCTGGATCAAGAATGAACTATACTGGGAAGTTCCTTCTCTAAAGCCCTCCATACAGCCTTTCAGCAAATGGAGGCTGCGGTGGACCCCAGAACCCAGAGTCTCCCTTTTGAACAGGCAAGGGGTGTAAGGTCAAACTGCCGTGGGTGGCAGTAATCTCAGGGAGCAGGCTGAGCTGGGACACTTAGGGCCTGGAGCCGGTATAGCCGCCTGTGCAGACCCCTGTCCGTTTGGGGCCCTGTGGACTTCTGCACAGAGAATGAGCATGGGCAGGGCAAGCACTGAAGAGGGCAGTGGTGGGTTGAGGAGGTCAGGTCTGACTGCTTATAGGACTTCCTCCTTTCCTAGTTGGGGGCAGGGGCAGCATTCATGGCCACAGGTCCTACTTCCCAGTCACTGGTACACTGTTCAAGTATGTGTCAGGGTCACTCTTAAGGCTTGTTAAGTAGCTGTGGGGCCCAAGCAGGAGCGGCCCTTCTTAGCCATCCTCCAATGCTCTCCCCGGTTTCATCCAGCAAGGTGATTGAGCACTGCAGTAACTTTAGAGAGGAGAACATGGACACGTCAAGATAGAGGCCACACAGCTCGGACCACAGGCCAGGAGGAAGCGCTGGAGGTCTAGTGGGCAGGTCCCTTGCGGAGCCTCCCACAGGGTGAAGAGACAGCGAGGACTTTTGCACAGCCGACGCGGTTCCTTAATGTTAGTGAGATATATATATTATATATATATTATTTTTTTTTTTGGTTAGGAAGTGTGAAGTTTTGTGTGTATGACTTCTCCCGAGTCTTTGCAGCTCCTTGCCACTCTCATCCACCTCCAAGCTTTCGTTGCTGCCATGTTCCCTCCTGCCCCAGCTGGGCTTGCCTCTAATGCTGTGAGTGCCTGGTCCCTTCCCAGTGAGCTCAGACCCTGGCCTGCCTTCTGTCTGTTGTGGGCGGAGCTGGCCCTTACCAGGCTGCTCCCATCCCTGATCCCTGCCTGAGTGCCCTGTGCAGGCTCCCAGGTGAGTGAGGCTGCTGAGGTCTGGGATTAAGTCCAGCCCTACTGGGTTTCCCAGCTTTGGTGCTCCAGGCTGTGAGCCATCTGGGGCCAAAAGAGTAAGCTGTTCCCAGCCCTAGGCCAAGCGGCTCCTGTCCCGAGGACCCTGGAGAAGCATGGCTCTGTTGGCCACTGCTCTCTGGCCAGGCCTGTCTGTGGCCATGCTGCTATGGAGGCTGCCTCAAGTCTCCCTCAGGCCCCAGGCTTTTGAAGGTTCCAGCCCAGAGATGGCCAGAACTCAGGGGCAATTCCACTGCCCCTTCTGCCAAACATGCCCCAGGCCACCTCAGCTCTGGCAGCTGGCACCTTCCGGGACCAGGGTCTTGCTCCTTGTTCTGTAGCCCTCATCTGCCCACAGCACCCCAGTGCCCAGGCACTCCCACCAGCAGCAGAGCTGAGCCCACCCACTGTCCAGAAGATACTACAGCTCCCTCCAAGGCAGGAGTTCCCCACTCCAGCCTCACAGTGGCAGCAGGAAACCACCTTCAGACCAGCATGTGGACAGTCCTCTGTCCCTCCAGCCCAGTCAGGCTGCCCTGAGAAGCTGCACTGTGGTGTAGGCTCTCGGGGCATCCGTGCACCCATCATTGTGTCTCTGCATTGCCTTTCATTGGTACAGGTACTCAGGAGACCTGTGCACAGCAGGCGTAGGGAGCAAAGCTGGCCCCGGAGGCAGCCTCTGGTGTGGCTTTTTCTGCCCTCTTTCTTCTCTGTGCCTGTTTGTTTCCGGGCTTACCTGCCTACAGTCAGAAGGGGCCCAGCTGTTCATAGGACTCGGGGAGAGGCAACTGACCTTCCCAGAGGAAACTTTCCCTGGCAGGTGGCTTCCCCCATGCAGCACTTGGGCAACCTCAGCCCGCCCTTTCCATCCCACGCCCTCTGGCACTGCCAGGCCCTGAGCAGAGCTCTCATCCACTGCTTTACCACCTGGGTCTGGGGAAACGTCTGTACTTCAGGATGTCACAGAAATACATTTTGTGCAAAGTGCAAAAGAGTGCTGTCTTTTCTTTCCGGAAGAGATTGGGGGGGGATGCTGGGCTGACATGGGCAGTCAGAGGTCAGGAAAGGAGCGAGGGGTCTCCTGGAGTGTGGGTAGTCTGACTGTAGGTGTATGTGCCTGCAGGCTGGAGACAGGTGGCAGACTGAGGTGAGTATGTGTCTGTGACATTCTCTCCACATCTCTGTGCCCAGACACTGAGGTCATGGCAGAGTGCCTGCTGGGACGGCATGGTCTGCTGGGAGAGACACATAGTAAATACAAACTCACTGTTCTGCAGCAAAGACGGGAAGGATACCTCCTGCTGCTGCTGCTAGGCATGGTGGAGTGGCTCAGAAGGTCTGATAGGTGCTAGACAGGACCATACAGCTCCCTATGGATGGAGAAGATGGGGGTGGGGCAGCAGGGGGTCCTCTAAGCAAGGCTGAGCTGAACCCAGTGGAAAGGTGGTGCTGCCAGGGACAGCATCTCAGACAGGGCCTTGCCATAGGGAGCTCACAGGGGGACAGTCCCATTGAGCTGCAAACCAAAAGGAGCATAGGAACGTGCAGGTGGGAGAGCAGAGCTAAGCGGCTGCTCCCAAGCCTGTCACATGCTCTCCAGACCACGCAGAGGGTGTGAGCAGGAGTGCCAGAGCCAGATTAAACAGTTCCAGGAGCTGGCATGCTATCTGCACCCTTCCTGATAGAAGTGAGGTCCCCCTCCTCGCCCTCAGCAGAGCCCTGTATCACTGGCCACCCACACGGCCTAGGCAGAAAGGGCATCATATGTGGCAGTTTGCTTGAGTCTGCGGGGAAGCCGGAGTGGCTGTCTGTGTGCATTTCACATTCTCAGCCCACAGATGGGTACATGGACTCAAGAGGTGACGTACCTTCTCACCTCAGGTTACCATAGTAAAGGAGGGCACAGGCTGCACAGGTGCACCGTGTGCTCCTAGCCCAGGAGCCCGCTCTTCCCTGTGTTTAGAACACTGCTTCCTGCTCACTCCAGCCCCAACCTGGCTGCTTCTTGATGCTGAAGCTATGGCATCTGCCACTCCATGGGATTACAAACAGTGCATCAGTGCTGTGCTAAGGGTCAGCACACAACACAAAACCCTGGGTATCCAGGACTTTTTATAAATTCATTCTACTTTGTGTGAGTGTACGCTACTTGTGTACAGTGCCCATGGTGGCCAGAAGAGGGCAGCAGCTCACAACTATGTGTCATTGAGTGCTGAGACCCAAACTTCTCTGGAAGAGCAGCAAGCGTAAACCACTGAGCCCCCACCCAGGGATCTTACTGACTGTGCTACACAGAGGCCCTAGCCGGAAGTAGCCGCTAAGACTGACTACCTGAGTTCTATTCCCAGGACCCATATAGGGAGACAGGAGACCAGTCTCCGGCAGCCCACACACCCAGTAAAGCATGGTCTTGCTTTTGTGGTTTGGTTTTTTGGTTTTATTGAGACAGGATTTCTTGGTGTAGCCTTAGCCGTCCTTGAATTAGCTTTGTAGACCAGGCTGGCCTCAAACTCCACCTGACTGTGCCTCAGGGTGCTGGGATTAAAGGCACCACCACCAGCTAATTTTTTTTTTTAATTTAAAAAACAAAACAAAAACACCCTACTGGATGGGGAGATGCCCTGGTGGTTAAGAGCCATTTGCTGTACACCCCTCACACACACATACACACACTCCCAGTGAGGATCTCTCTGTCTCCCTGCTGTCTCAGAACTTGTTCTATAGACTATGCTGGCCTCAAACTCCAAACATCCACCTACCTGCTTCTGCCTCACCAGCCAACTGCCCCGCCCCAAAATAAGGCCTTTCTCTCTACGCAGCTCTGGCTGACCTGAAACTAACTATGCAGACTAGGCCACCTCTGCCTTTGAGTGCAGGGATTAGAGGTGTGCACCACCATGCACCATTGTACTTGTGGCTCTTGCAAGGGACCTCAGTTCAGTCTCCAGCACTCACAGGGTGCTTATAACCATCTGTACCTCCAGGGACCTGGCACTCTGATAACCTCTGCAGACACGAGGCATGAACACGGTGCGCAGACATACTTTCAGGTAAAACAGTCACACACACAAAACAACAATTAGCCTCTAAGCCTGATGACCTGATTTCTGTCCCTAAAACCCACATGGCAGAAGAGAAGCAACAGCTAAGCTAGAGTTGTCTTCTCATTTCTGTGAACTATCACATCAGCTCACACACACACACACACACACATACACACACACACTCCCCAACTCACAAATAGGGTGTGTGTGTGTGTGTTGTTGTTTGTTTTGTTTTCATCTTTTTTATTTTCCCATAGACAGAGCCTCACTATTCAGCCCTAGCTGGCCTAGAACTTGTTACGTGGACCAGGCTGGCCATCTGTCTGGCTCTCTATATCCCAAAGGATGGGATTAAAGGTGTGGGCAGCCCAACCCCTTTTTTGGGGACAAGCTTTTATGTCACATTTGGCTTTGGTTCCCTTCACTGTATCGAGGATGGCCTCAAACTTTCTTGCCTCTACCTCCAGCTCGTTGAGATTATTGGCATCCACCACCATACCATATATACCATGCTGGGGACCTAACCCAGCGTTTAGTGCTTGTTAGACAAATATTCTATATCAATTGTGTTAATCCCCAGACTCTGTTTAGTAATCTCATTCTCATGGAATAGCCTGATTGGCCCTAACCCCCCCACCCCCACCCCCACCCGCTCTGGTCTTGGGAAGTCAGATGTCCAACAGGAAAAGGGATATCTATTTGACCAAAACAAACCGCCAAGAGCTTGAATACTGGGGATGGGGCTGGAAGAAGGTAATCAAGTGGAAGTCAGCTGAATGGGGGAGGTCCTAGGAACACAAGGAGAGAAAGTCAGTCTGGCTGGGCCGTGGTGGTAGCAGAGGAGACAGATACCTAGGAGGCCGTACTATCACCAACCCCATGGAAGGAGAAAATAGCTTAAAGAAGTTCAGTAACTTGCCTCGAAAGTCATGGGTCCTACAATTTATTTCTCCAAGCCGGGCCATGCGTTTCCAGACTACGCACCAGAGCCCTCCTCTTTCCCATCATCCTTATCAGAAAGCGAATAAGAGGCAAGTGTGTCATCAAGGCGCACCCTCGTGCAAGCCCGGCCCATCACCCTTTGGGAGCAAGCACCGCGTGGCCTCCGGGGAAAAAATCAAAGATAGGCACGTCTGCGCATGCGCGGGGAGGGGGCTTCCAATGCTTCCGCCTCCCGGGTTTTGCAAAGTTACCTGGCCCACCGGAGGCGGAGTTAGGGAGTTATGGGCTGTGCGCGCGCGGGCCCCGCCTTCAGCCTCCTCGGGCACCTGTTGGCCTGAGGGGCCGCTGGTGGCACCCAATAGACAGCCTCCCTGAGTCGCCCGTGCCCCGCCCCTAATGCAGAGCCACCAATCCCCGCGTTGCCGCAGCCCCGCTGCTCCGCGGCCCCACCTTCCGCGCGCTTCTTCCGGGTGGGCTCGGGCGGGGGCCGAGGCCATGGCTCTCTGGCCGCTGCTCAACTCTGGGATGCTGGTGCGAACTGGGCACACCGTGCTGACCTGGGGAATCACGCTGGTGCTCTTCCTGCACGACACCGGTGAGCCGGACACCGCGCCACCCCGAGCCCACCCGATCCCGCGTGTTTCCCCTCACGCGTGGGTCTCACCAGGTCCCCCTAATCCTCAGACACATTGAGATCTCCATTTCCATCTCCGCCAGTTCCTCAAGCGTCTTTCTCCATATGTCGGTCCAGGGGCCATCCTCTCTACCTGATTCCCAAGTTGGTCCCTAATTAATCCCAGTAATCTCCTGTCACCGACAGATCCATCATCCAAAGACCACCAGAGCCCATCAATCCGAGGACCGACTAGAGGCCCCATCTCCCCCGGCCCTGAGCACTATCTGTCCTTCCCAGAAACTGCCTCCCAACCTCTCCCTAAATAGGATTAAGAAATTGACTAGACTTAAGGATTTGGCTTTCTGGTCAGCTCCCCAAATCCTATGAAATGACTAAACTGCCCAAAAGAGCGCCACTATATCGGGGAGCAGGTCTCCCAACCCCTGGTTGCATCTCCTTTCCCCATCATTTCCTGCAGCAGTCCCCGACCTGGGTCTCCCTTCCAGAAGCAGCAGAGCCCACCACTGAGGCTTCCTTCCTCTGCAGCCGTCCTCCATTGCTTTTTGCCCTTTGTCCTCAGGCTCCCACACCAGGAGTCAGCCACCTTCAAAACCTCCTCTGCTCTCTTTCAACCAAGGGTTCTAGAGTTGTCTACACTCAGCTGTCTGGTGTCACCATGTCCCCTCACTTCTCAGCCCTCCCACCTCCCAGAATTGTCACATACTACTATGGGCTTAAACAGGCTGGGCCCTTCCTAGCCAGGGCTCCTGGCCCCACCCTCTTTGAGGACTGACTCTTCCCATGGGGAACCCCTTCTCCCCTTCCACACCCATCGGGCCTAGCCTCTCCATCCCCTCCAGCTACTTTCTCTCCCCCTCCCTTCTCCTTGCTATGGGCCTCACTGTCCTCTGGCCTCCCCAGAGCTGCGTCAATGGGAAGAGCAAGGGGAACTGTTCCTGCCCCTCACTTTCCTGCTCCTGGTGCTGGGCTCGCTGCTGCTCTATCTGGCTGTGTCACTCATGGACCCCGGCTATGTGACTACTCAGCCCCAGCCTCAGGTAACTCTGGACCGCAAGGTCCAAACACCTCCTCGGGTCAACAGGGAAGTGAGACCTCAGATCTATTGATGTTAACCCCTGAGCTGCGTACACTGAGGGGCATCCTGATGAAGCCTCTTGCCTATCCTATGGTTTTGCTCCTACAAGGATGACCTCACCAAGACCCGAGTGAGGACAGTTGTCTTGCAAAAGCCACCAAGTGTCCAGGATACTCCCATGTGCATGCTCCCTTCCACATGGGATGGGCCCCAAGTCCTGCACAACTGGAACCAAGTGAATCCTAAAAGAGATGCCCCCGGTATCATCTGCCTCTGAAGGAAGGAGACCCCCCCACGCCCCCTATCTCATACCCTTTTCTCATTTTCAGGAGGAGCCCAAGGAGGAACAGACAGCCATGGTTCCTCAGGCTATCCCACTTCGACGCTGCAGGTACTGCCTGGTGCTGGTAAGTGAGGCTCTTGTAGGGGGAACCAGGCCAAGTTAAGATTCCAGCCTTGGTGCCCTGGCACCTTCCCCTGCCTCCCCTGCAGGAATGCCTCCCACGTGTGGGACCTGACTATAGCCTTCAGCCCTCTCCCCAAAGGAGGGGCAGTGTTGAGCCTCAACTGCCCTCTGTACCCACAGCAGCCCCTGCGTGCCCGACACTGTCGTGAGTGCCGCCGCTGTGTTCGTCGCTATGATCACCACTGTCCCTGGATGGAGAACTGTGTGGGTGAGCGCAACCACCCGCTCTTTGTGGCCTACCTGGCACTGCAGCTGGTGGTTCTGCTGTGGGGCCTGTACCTGGCATGGTAGGTGTACCGAGGGGTGCGGGCAGCATGCACACAGTACTCGTAGAGCGAGGACTCCCCGGGATCCTGCATTCCCCGGCTCTAACTCTGCATACTGTCCTGTAGGTCTGGTCTCCAGTTCTTCCAGCCCTGGGGGCTGTGGCTCCGATCCACTGGGCTCCTGTTCACCACCTTCCTGCTACTCTCCTTCTTTGCATTAGTGGTTAGCCTGCTCCTGGCCTCGCACCTCTACCTGGTAGCCAGGAACACTACTACGTGGGAGTTTATATCCTCACACCGAATCGCCTACCTCCGCCAGCGCACCAGCAACCCCTTTGACCGAGGTCCGACTCGAAACCTGGCCCACTTTTTCTGTGGTTGGCCCTCTGGGCCCTGGGAGACCCTCTGGGCTGAGGAAGAGGAGGAAGGCAGCAGCCAGGTTGTCTAGGCTTGCTGGAGAGAAGGCTGTTACTGTGCCTAAAAGCCGGAGGCTGTGCCAGCTAGGGATCAGCCCAGTCAGCCTAAGGCCTCTACTCGTTCCTAGGGCTTCCAGCCCTCACCAGAGAAGCAGAAAGAACCCCCATGGCATCCCCCTAGAGGAAGACATAGAAGAAAAGGAAATAAGTTGGGGGAAGTGTGTTCAAAAAGAACCTAGACACCACCACAACCCCTGGCCTGGCTACCTCGAGTGTACAGTTTTATTAATTTAATACTCTATATGAAGTCAAGTATTAAAAAGAGAAACCAACCATGCTGCTGTGGGGTCTTTCCTGGTCTGGGGTCTACCAGGAAGCAGAAGAATAAGGAGAGGGGTTATAGCAGCGACACCGAGAAAAGCCTCGAACGGCAGCCCCACAGCCACTACCTGGAGTCTCACACTCATTAAATACTTTGGCCCAGGCACATGGATAAGTGGAGGCTTCCTACACTCCGGCAGAGGTGCCAGGAGACCCTCAGGACTCCAGGAGCCGCTCAGACACAAAGTCGAAGTCCCGGAAGGCAGCTTGTTGGCGAGCGGAGAGGGAACGGCAGGGGACTGGTGGGGTCAGGGTTGGAGGCAGGCTGGTGAACTCTCCCTCGAAGTAACGAAGGTCTGCAGGGCCACAGAGGGTAGGCACGAAGGGGGGCTGGACAGTGCGGGCAAGCAAGGCCTGCCAGTTGGTGGTCTGAAAAAGGTAGAGGAGGACAGGAATGTGGGGACCGCAGACCCCAGAGGCCACCCAGCCTCCCCACCTCACCAGGCAGTGGGGACTGCTGCATTCTAGCTACTTACCCTGAAGAATGGCTGAACCTTGATCTCCTCGGCGTCCCGCTCTCCTGCCCCTAGACGCTTCTCTGGGGACTTCTGGAGGAGCTGGTAGGAAGCAGGGCAGGAGGTGAACCTGAGGGCTTGCCACTCCAGATGCTGGCTGCCCTGTAGGTACCCACTTAAGCTATAGGGCCCCAAGGTGGAAGCAGGGTACACACAGGTCACGAGCAGGGCCCAGCCAAGCCCTGGACCTTGGGTCTCACCTTCTGAATGAGCTCGAGGCCTTGCGCTGACAGGAAGTGGGGACGTGGGACATCAGCGTTGACTATGCATTCAAACACCTCGTCTTCCGTGTCCCCTGGGAACGGACACTGGAGACTGGGGATCAGCAAGCTATGCAGGCCATCCCCCTGTCCCCACCCCAGAGGCCCCAGAAGCCCTGCCCTAGCACTTACCTCACCCACTAACATCTCATAGAGCAGCACACCCAGCCCCCACCAGTCCACAGCCCGAGTGTAAGCCTCCTGAGTCAGAACCTCAGGAGCCAGGAACTCTGGGGTACCACAGAAAGTGCTGGTCCGGTCACCAAAGCCAATTCCTGCAAACCAAACCAATATCCATGCCAGTGTCTGCCTGGGTGTCACTACAGGACCCAGGTTTGATTCCCAGCACCCACATGGTAGCCTGCAAATGTCTGTAACTCCAGTTTCAAGGTGTCTGAGGCCCGCTTCTGGCCTCCATGGGCACTAGACATACATCTGGTGCACAGACATACACGCTGCAAAACACCCGTACACATACAAAAAACAGTTTAGAAAAAGCAGGCCAGGGGTTGGGGATTTAGCTCGGGGGTAGGGGGCTTGCCCAGCAAGCGAAAGGCCCGGGGTTCTGAACCCCAGCCCCCGAAAAAAAAAAAAAAAAAAAAAAAAAAAGCAGGCCAGATGGAGGTGTGACTCCGTTGTAGAGCACTTGCCTAGCATATGTGAGACCATGGGTGGAAACCCAGCAATGGAATACACATATATAATATATACATATACATGTGTATATATGTCTATACACACGTGTATGATATATACCACACATACACACATTTGTCAACTGGTGCCAGCCTCTGTGACACCCAATAACAAGATCTGCCGGGTCCCTGAGACTTTCTGGGCCAAGGTCATTGTTGTTTCTGAGGAACTCATGTGCCAAGGACATAAAAGACAGAACAAACGCCTTCTTCAGTCCTAATCATAGCTTCTCTGGCCAAATACAAATTTAGGGTATTCTCAGCCGTTCCCCTAAACGGACTGAAGGCCAGGGATGGACACCCCTGAATGGGGAGATTTCTGGCGGGCCTGGGTGTGATTCCAGGACAGGGAGCCCACCTTCTTTGCATAGTCCAAAGTCTGCAATCTTGAGGAAGCCCTGGGCATCCAGGAGTAGATTATCCAATTTCAGATCCCTGGTAGCGGAGAGGTGAAGACCAAAGGGGCTGAGAAGGCCTGGGGCACAGCCACAGCACGGGGAAGCCCCCAGGCCCACCCTGCACCTCTCGGGCAAAGGCTACCTGTAAATGATCCTCTTCTCATGTAGGAACTGCAGCCCCAAGACCACACAGGCCAGGTAGAAGCTGAGGGAGGGGCAGGGAGAATTCAGGCCTGGCACTGGGAGTCCCGGCCAGACTTGGGCAATGCAGGAGTCTCAGCAAAGTAATGTGGACAGCACTGGAAGGGCCCAAAGTACTCCAGTGGTGCTATGTAGGAATGACCTGTCCTTGCTCAACTATGGCAGAGCTACTGGGTCTAGTATCTCCAGCTACTTGGGAGACTGAGACAGGAGGATAGCAAATTTGAGGCCAGACTGGCCTATATAGTGGAACCTTTTCTTTCAAAAAAGCAAACAAAAAGCCTGATGGTGGTGGTGGTGGTGGTGGTGGTGGTGGTGGTGGTGGTGGTGGTGGTGGTGGTGGTGGTGAGCGTGGTCGTGGTGGTGACAGTGATGACACACACCTTTAACCCCAGCACTCAAGAGGCAAAAGCAGGCAGATCTCTGAGTTTGAGGCCAGCCTGGTCTATAAAGCAAGTTCTAGGACAGCCAGAGCTACACAGAAAAGCCGTCTCAAAGAAAACCATAACACAAACAAACAGAAGGGAACATAAAGGGCTGGAGGTGTAGCTCTGTTGTAGAGCACGGCACACACTAAACCCTTGGTTCAAAGCTCCTCTGTGGGACAATCATAATTTGACTCAGGTCAGGATCTGAGAGGCCGGAGAGATGGCCTAGCCTTTAAGAGGAAGTACTAGGGGCTGGAGAGATGGCTCAGGGGTTAAGAGCACTGACTGCTCTTCCAGAGGTCCTGAGTTCAAATCCCAGCAACCACATGGTGGCTCACAACCATCTGTAATGAGATCTGATTCCCTCTTCTGGCACGTCTAAGGACAGCTACGGTGTACTCATCTATAATAAATAAATCTTTAAAAAAAAAAAAAAAAAGAGGAAGTACTACTCTCCCAATACCCACAACTAGACAAGATCTCCAATACCAGGTAGTTCTGGACAACTGACCACTCCGGCTTCAGGAGATCTGGCGCCCTCTTTTGGCTGCCGAGGGCTCCTGCACTCAGCTGCAGGTGGCCATGCACAGCCACACCTACATGCAGTCAAGTGAGGATCTGAGATCTGACTCAGGGTCGCTCGCACACTAGGGTGAGAGCTGATGTTCCGGGCCAGACTGTTGTCAGCAGAGCGGCAAGTGGAGCTGGGTAGGCAGACCCTGGTGCCATCCTGTGGTCCACAATTAGCAAGCATGACTCCCATCTCTGCAACAACCTTTCTGAGTTCTGATGACAGATTCCATCCATCCACAGCTATGCAAATGAAGTCCTCGTATGCTGTAGGGTCCCACCAAGACTCCTCCAATCCTATGCTGTTTTTCTGCTGGGTACTCCCCTACCCCAAAGGTGCAAGCACCAAGTAACCACAGAACCCACCAGGCCTGGGGCTCAGGAAAGACATCCTCGTGGATCTGCATCATGAGGTCTCCTCCGGGCAGAAACTCAGTAACAAAGCAGGCGTGGCTGGAGGTCTGGATGCAGGCAAGGAGAGAGAGCAAGAACGGATGCCCTGTACGACCTACAGTCTCCAGGATCCGCTTCTCACAGTACAGGCTGCAAGGGAGGACATGGGAAGGAACCTGCATGGGCTGTGCCCTGACACCCATACAACCCCTCTGGCTGGCTGGGAACTCAAAGAGCTAAGGAGGCAAGTTGATGGTTCACACGTGGGGAAGGCTTCAAACCTGCCAAAGTACCACAGTCCTATTTATAGAAGAGCTACCTGAGGTGCTAAAAAGCAAGAGGGCTTGCCCAATGCCAAAAAGAGAACCTTAACCTGGCCCTTGGGATCGTGAGGTACTTTCTGGAGCCCAGGCTGGCCACCCCAGGCTTCCAAGATCCAGTAATTCTCAGTTATATACACCTGTCAATCTCATCCCGGCCTAGCACTTCCTGTTTCTTGAGTGCCTTGATAGCGTAGTATTTTCCCGTTCCTTTGTACTGGACCAGGAGGACCTAGGGACCAGAAAAAGTCAGATCCAGGTGAGAAAAACAGAGAGCCTACCTGCCCACACAGTGCTCCCCCCAATCCCAGCATCTCCAGTCAATGTGCTGACACGATGCTTGCCCATCCACTAACTCCACTACATCATCCTCAACTACCTACCTTCCCAAAGTGTCCCCGGCCCAGCACAGCCAAACATCGGAAGTCCTGAAGTCTGGGGGGGTTCCTGCAAGAGAGGAAGGGCCTAGGCTGTCCCCACATCTGGACTTAAAAGACCACATTTAGCACAGAAAGAAGACATTGAGAAAGCCAGTTTGTATACCCAAAGAGCTAGGGAGTGAGGTGTCAATCAGTATGTAAAGGAGTGGGGGTGCACACTTGTAATCCCAGCACCCAGACTGCAGAAGCAGGAGAATCACAAGTTCAACCTGCCTGGGTTACGCTGTAAGACCTTATTTTTAAAGAAGTCTAAGTCTCAGGCACTGAAATGGCTTAGATTCCATGCCCCGGAACACACTTTAGAAATGCAGGCCAAGCGGTGGTGGTGCACACTTTTAATCCCAGCACTCTAGAAGCAGAGGCAAGTGGATCTCTTGTGAGTTCAACGTCAGCCTGGGCTACATAGAGAGTTCCAGGACAGCTAGAGCTACACAGAGAAAGAAGGAGTAGGAGAAGGAGGAGGAGGGGAGAAGGAAGAGGGGGAGAAAGAAGAGAAAGAAGAAGGGGAGGAGGAGGAAGAGGAGGAGGACAAGGAGGATGAAGATGAGGAGGGGGAGAAAGAAGAGAAAGGAGGGAGAAGAGGGGAGGAGGAGGAGGGGGAGGAAGAACAAAGAAAGAGAAACAGGAAAATCCATACACAATGGCTGGCCCACATCCAGCCCCAACACTCCTACCACCATATTGGGAGGTGGAGATGGGAGACGTTGCTTGCCGTCCATGTATATGAGCAGCAAGTCCAGTAGTAGAAATAACGAAACCTGCTTCAGAAACAAAGCAGACAGAGAACCCACCTCCCAAAAACTTGTGCTTGGCTAGAGAGATGGCTCAAAGGTTAAGAGCACTGGCTGCTCTTCCAGAGGACCCAGGTTCGATTCCCAGCACCCACGTGGTGGCTCACAACTTCCAGAGGATCTGACTCCCTCATTCAGACATATATGCAGACAAAACACCAATGAACATAAACTAAAAAGGAGTCATTAAAAGTTGTGTTCTGGGGGTTAGGGATTTAGCTCAGTGGTAGAGCGCTTGCCTAGCAAGCGCAAGGCCCTGAGTTCGGTCCCCAGCTCCGAAAAAAAAAGAAAAGAAAAAAAAGAGTTGTGTTCTGACTTCAACATGGGTCTGTATGTACATGCAGGCACACACACATACACGCACACACACATTCTCTCGCATGCGCGCACACGCACATTTAATCTTAAAAAAAAAAAAACAAAAAAAAAAAAAAAACCCCAAAGTCTCTAAATGAATGGAAGCCAGTGAGTACCTGGTGGACAAGGCTGCCAGAGGAGGCGCTACTCCAGTTCTAGGGTCCATGTGGGGGCGCTTGGTACACTGTGAGGACAGATGGGTTCAGGACAGCGCAAAGTTACGGACCCTCTTTCCCTCCTAGCAGCCTCTGCTCCTGCTGCCCCGACCTCCAGAACCCCTTACAGGAGTCCCGGGGGCTGGTTCCTGCAGATAGAGGCGTGGGGGCTTGGGTGGAGGTTTCACGTCTTCTCCTGGGGGAGTCTTCACGGGCCGGAAGTTACTGTAAGAAGGAAATGTCTGAGCCCAGTCACATGGAGCAGGGAGGCGCATGACCATGCGGAAGGGCAGAGAGGGGGATAGAAGCCTCAGAGAGGCGCACACTCTGGCTCACCTGGGAGAAGCAGAATTGGAGGTCTCACAGGCCGCCGCCGAAGGGCACCCTTTAGGGGGACTGACTGTGCTCGGGGAGCTGCAGGGGGGTAGCAAGCTCATGATGAGGCGCCCCCAGGCCGTCATGCTGAGGTTCATCTGGGAAGCTCTTAGGAAATCCTGGCCTAGAGGAGGCAGACCAGGCTTAGTCCCAGCATCCCCAGGGGTCAGCCCAGCTCTCGTCACACAGTCTGAACCCTTCGTACCTCTCCGCTTAGAGAAAACGCGTCTCTGTCTCTGCAGCCGCGGCCTCCTTTCAATGACAGGCTCACAGAAGGTCACCTAAGGGGACAGGGACAGAGCTTAAGACCTGGAGGCTGGCCGCCTTTCACTCCGCAGGCTGACCCGCCTGACCCCAATCCTGACCATGGAGGTTGTCCTAGTTAGCATTAACTTTCCATACGACACATCTGAGAGGGGCTGTCTGGATTACAGGGCTTGTGGGTGTGTCTCAGGGGAGACTGTCTTGATGTTAACTGATGGAGGAGGGTCTAGCACACTGTGGGTGGCACCATCCCTACGCAGGCGGTACTGGGCTATATAAGAAAGCTAGCCAAACTAAGTTGTGAGGGAGGCAGAGGGCAAGCCAGCCAACAGGGTTCCTCCATGGTTTTTTTTTTTTTTTTTTTTTCTTTTTTTTTTTTTTTTTGGAGCTGGGGGGAACCCAGGGCCTTGCGCTTGCTAGGCAAGCAGCCTACCACTGAGCCCCAACCCCTCCTCCATGGTTTCTGCTTTGAGTTCCTGCTTATTAAATTTCTGCCACCACTCCCTTGGAGATAGATTGTCAACTGGACAATGGTGTAGCACAACATTTATCCCAGCATACGGGAGGCAGAGGCAGGTGGATCTCTGAGTTTGAGGCCAGCCTGGTCTCCACAGTGAGTTCCAGGACAGCCAGGGCTGCATAGAGAAACCCTGCCTCAGAAAAGAGGGTGGGGTGGGGTGAGGGGGCGGCTTTAAATCTGTAAGTGGAAATGACCCCTTCCCTGCCTTTGGTTGCCTCCACTGGTGTTTTATCGTAACGGTGAGGTGAAGCTAGTATGAAGCAGAACTCAGAGGACCCAGACGTGATGCCGCATCCTCATTGGTGCCAATGGAGAAACTGAGGCCCAGAGGAGACACACTTACGTATCCAAGACGACATAAGAGGCAGGACAAACTCAGGGTAGAGATGTGAGCCTCCCTGTGGGCCTGTTTGTGGATCTGTCTCCATCCCTCAAGTCCCACATTACATTGGTTACCAGTTTTTATCACACTCACACACACTCACACACACACACACACACACAGACACACATACACAGACACACACACACACACACACACACACACACACACAGACAGACACACACACACACACACACACACACACACACATACAGACACACACACACACACATAACACAGACACACACACAACACAGACACACGGACACATACACAGACACAGACACAGACACACACACACACACACACACACACGTGTGTGTGTGTGTGCTCACCAATGTAGGCAATGTTGACACTACACTGGGTGGTTTCTGCCCTTCCACCTTATTTTCTGAGACAGGATTTCTCACTAAGCCTGGAACTCACCGTTTCTTTCAGACTGGCTGGCCAGCGAGTCTAGGGAATCCACCTGACTAGGGAATCCATACCGCGAAGTTACAGACACACGATCCCATACATGGTTTTTACCCAGATGCTGGCCACAATAAACACACTTTACCCACCGAGCCATCACCCCAACCCAAAATGTCAGTCCTAAAGACCTCATATCAGAGGTCAGGGGTCAGTAGAAACCTGGGCAAAGAGCCGTCCCTGCGGCACCAGACTGAGAGAAAGCTGGTGACAGGCATTGTCAAGGAAGTCCTCAAGCTTCAGGAATGCCACACCACACAACTGTCGCCAGTCCCGCCAGTGAACCCCGATCTCCAGCTCACGAGCCTATGTGGAAAAGACCAGGCTGAGGAATGGGGTTTGGTGTCAGCTCTCACCTGAGTGTCCCTTGTCCCTGTACCCCCAGCTAACCCTAACCCCACAAAGGCCAGCCTTACTCGGTCCAAGGAGATGCTAAAAGCCTGGTCCCAGGATTTCTCAGCCACCAATCCCCATCCTGTCTGGCCCACAACACGATTGTCAACCTTCAACACAGCCAGTACTTCACCTGCAGTGCCAAGGCTTAGGTTCAGGACATGTCAGAGCAGGGGCCCCACCACCTCCCACAGCTCCTCCTTTACTCACTGGCCAGTTCGCCTCCACCACGCTGCTGCCTGGACCTGGTTCGGAGCCAGCCCTCAGAAGGGCTAGCTGCCAGGACAGCCATGGGAGACCGTCCGGGCACAGTTGCCAGCAGTTCTTTGCAGCCCAGGAGGCGAACCTGCAGTGTCCCTGGTTGGGAGTCAGGAGAGCACTCTGTCAGGAGCCGCTACCAATGGGAACCCCAGAGGGACACCACCTCCTCTAGGAGGGTTAGAGTTAGAAGTTGCTGAACTAAACCCTATCTACCACACTTGGTAACTATCCAGCACCCCGAGTAGCCATACTAGCTCTCCTTCCTGGTGCCTGAACAGTGGCAGAATACAGCAATAATGTAAGAACAGGACTTCCCCAAGAGCTTCGCAGAGCCACAGGATGAGGGACACTGCTACCTTGAGCTTGGGGCCTGGAGGGCACCATGGCCTCAAGTGCACGGCGGCAGCAGGCGCACAAACCTGTGGCCATGGGCAGCCGTCTGGCTGCCTGCCCTATTCCTTCCCACCTGATCAGCAAGGGAGAGTCCTGAATGGGGACAAAACATGTTTTGCCTAAGATCACTGAGAGTTTTATCTCAAAGGGTAGAGGGCGAGAGGAGGAAGTAGCAGGCACCCAGGAGCTCCTGAAGACAGAAACTGGGTCTGGGGATGCCACTTTGGTAGGCTGGGCCAGGAGATAATACTTGGAGACCTTTCAGAAATACCAAGGCTGGTATTCAGGCAAAATACTCATCTTAGGAAATGGAGGTTCAGCCACAGACTAGGATATGGTTTTGCTTTTGTTTTAAAGACAGGATCTTGCTAGCCCAAGTTAGCCTCAAACTCACTACGTAGCTAAAGACGCCCTTGAACTCCTGATCCTCCTGCCTTGCTCCCCAGGGGGTTGGCTTATAGGTGTGCGCTACCATATATGGTGTTGGGGACTGAACGCAGGACCCCATACACAGTAAGCAAGAACTTTACCAACTGCTTCCCATGGCCGATCTCTAGTCTCAAACTTTGCCTTTAAACAAGAGGCTCCTTTTGTCTTCCCCTACTTGCTGGCTTGACATAAGCACGCCCATGAGAACTCCAAGGCCAAGCTCACACTCCTCCCCACCCTCCACCTCCCGTTCTGAGCCCTCCTTGATTATCCAAGGTTAGGTAAAGCCCACACAGGACAGACTCTGTTAGTCTGTCTATTGTGTTCTGCAGCGGCTGCAGCAGGGTCTAGCCTGCTCACATGATTTGTTGACCGCCAGTCAGCTGCTGATACAAGGAGACAGATCTCAGGGAGATCTTTCTGGCTTCTGAAAGAACTTTCTGGCTGGGTGCTGGTGGCACACGCCTTTAATCCCAGCACCCTGGAGGTAGAGGCAGGTATGTCTCTGAGTTCGAGACCAGCCAGGGCAACAAAATACTTACAGGTAGCCCAAGCTGCCCAGGCCCCAGGCTGCCAGGGGAGTGGGATGATTGTCGATGTATTCCCTAATTACGGCCACACATTTAAATGCCATCCATGTTGGTCAAGCTCTGACTGTGTTCACGGCTGAAGTGTCAGAAGTTACTGGATTTACAAAGCTATCCTATGGGTCAGGAGAGCACTTCTTTTCTTTGTTTACTCTCTGGCTGGCCTGGAACTCACTCTGTAAACCAGGCTAGAACTCACAGTCATCCCCCTGCACGCTGGAATTAAAGGCCTGCACCACCATGCTGGGCCACTACTATCTATCGTTTCTATGTTACAGATGGATAAACCGAGAATCAGAGTGGGAATGTGACCACAAGGTCACACAAACAGGACTGAACTCTTTCCTAAAGTGCTTCAGAATCCTCTCCAAAAGGAAAGGGGCCCTCTGAAGTTACAGGGAATCCTTGCTACCTACCTGTCAGGGCAATGGGTTTCACAAGTGTCCCCAAAGGCTGGGGGTTCCCAAGCATGGCCATCCGCAGTTCTCGGGTCACCCTGCTGCGAAGAGAGTGGGTGGGAGGCAACCTCTCCAGTAACAATTCCAGGGCCAGCCGTAGGAGGTCCAGCTTCTGGGAGGATTCCTGGAGCTGGGCCTGAGCCTACAGAGGAGACATAAACAGCAGGTATGGGTTAATGGGCTCAGGCTGCACCTCCTCATGGGTCTTCACTGCTACCCAACACAGGCAGGAAGCCCTTGGTGCAGGCACCAGGGAGACAAGCAGTCTGCAGAGAAAGCAATGAGGCAGAGGACAGGGCCTGACCTCGGCCAGTGCCTTGCGGTCCTGCATTCTCTGGCCACCAAGCAGCTTCACCACATTCTTGGCACCTGCAGCCACAGCAGCCTCTATTCGCAGTCGGTGCTGCAACTCCTCTGCCAGCAAGTCAGGGCCTGCAGGGTGGGGGGTGTGGGGGGGGAGACCCTTAGCCTTGACCATTGGGTGCTACCCTCCCTGCTTTGAGAGGCCTCACCTGGCTCTGGAGACCCACTGGCCTCCAGACCGCTTATCTTCATTCGGAGTAGGGCCACCTTCAGCTGACTGTCCTTTAACATCTGCTGGGCAGCTGCCAGGAGCTTCCTCTCCTAAGGGATGTGACACTCGCCCCATCAGGTGGGGGTTATGGCAGACCACCAGGGACTGGGTGGGGCTGAGTCCTTGTTAGAGACCAAGGTTCAAACTCCTACAAGGAAGATACTACAGGCAAGCCTCCCTTATTGAACTATGTAATAGGGGTGGAAAATGGCGGGGTGAGCAAGGCATTCTGTCAGATGGAGCGCAGAAGATGCTGGGATCTGGGCCGGCAGCTGGCTGGACCTTCTGTTTGTCTTCTGTTGAGCATAGCTGACAGAGTGGACCAGAGCCTTGCCTCACCCGCCCAACTGTGCTTCTAGCATTGGCTGAAGAGTTAGGGCTGAGTAGCATCTCCCTGTTGGCACGGGGCCTGGCTTTGTACTCCATAGACCTGAGAGCTAAGTCTCTCCCATCAGAGAGATGAGAAGCCAGGCCCAGCACTTACCTTGGGGGTGCCGCTGGCACACGTGTGAATCATGTTCTCAGCCCCCTGTTTCACCTTCAGCTCTACCTGCAGCTGCCTATGTAAGGCCTCCAGGAGCCGAGCCCTCGACTGCTCTGCCCGTGGCTGGGGTCCTGAGGTCACTGGCTCTGCAACAGAAGGTAGGGGATGCGTGATCCCACCTTAGAGTTCAGACCTCTGTGAAAGCAGTGTTTTCTTCATGTCCATATAGGCAACATAGAAGATACAGGGTGGTCAGGGGCTCTGGTCCAGTGGTCAGAGCCAAGGCCAGGATCAGGGTGTTCCTGCGCCTCCTGGTCCCTGGGGTCTGTTCAGACTCTTCACTCACCGTGGGCTGAGGCTGGCAGCAAAACTTGGGCATGCAGCTCCCGAAGCTCGCCGTGCAGCTGCTCCAGGCGGCAGTTGGAGGCCCGGAGCAGCTGCTGCACGTGGCCCAGGTGGCGTCGGTCTGTGGCCACACGACGCATGTTCTCCATGCCCTCCTTGATCTTCAACTCCTTCTGGATAGCTCGACGGATCATCTCTTTCTCATCCTCGGGGGCTCTCTGGCCAGTCCTAGGCTGCAAAGGGCAGGGAAGTCTTAGCACAGCCGGCTGCACAGACACAGTAGGCAGAGCTCCTGGGTGCCTTAGAACTCTGCCTTGTCTGTGTTTAGCTCCTGTCTCCCTTTCAAAGAAGGGAGAGAGAAAACAGACCAGGTCCTCTTGCTGCCTTCTGGGTCCTGAGTTCTAGTGCTCTAACCACACACTGATTCCCTACTCCTCCGTAGCACAGCGATGCCACAGATCTCATGCTTAGCTCTGGTTCTCATTTCTTTTCTTTCTTTCTTTCTTTCTTTTTTTTTTTCCAGAGCTGGGGACCGAACCCAGGGCCTTGCGCTTGCTAGGCAAGCACTCTACCACTGAGCTAAATCCCCAACCCCTGGTTCTCATTTCATACAAGAGCAAAGAACGAAGAGAGGTTAGACGGCTTGCTCATACAGGCAATACACAGGAGTGACCCTGGATCGAAGGACCGTGTGACCCCATTTTCTCCCAGCCTGCCACACGGCTCTCCCTAGGTCTGAGAACCAAGTGGAACCTGGGAAGTAATACAGACAAAGAATTCACTCTAGGTCACATGCAGAAGGCAGCCAGTGCCCCAAAACACCAAAACTTATTATCTTCTGCCTTAGATGACGTGACAGACAGGTGTTGTAGCAGAGGTGCCAAGCAAGAACTAACAAGGTCTGGCAAGTCAACTCTGGAGGGAGATAAGAGACCCCAACAGGGGCTGGGGATTTAGCTCAGTGGTAGAGCACTTACCTAGGAAGCGCAAGGCCCTGGGTTGGGTCCCCAGCTCAAAAAAAAAAAAAAAAAAAAAAAAAAAAAAAAAAAAAAAAAAAAGAGAGACCCCAACAACGGTTCACCAGATTAGAGGCATGGAGAAGAAACCTCTCTCTCAGAGGCTGACCTCAGCCCAGGGCAACTCCCGATGACCCCCTTTCCCATCCCTAGGATCCTGGAAGCCACCCTATTTTATCCCTCTTACCTTTCTGTGTTCCATCTCCTAAGACCCATGAAAGAAGAATGGCTACTCAGTTTAGGGGCCCCCCAATCCCCCAGCCCCAGGCCTCAGCTAGGTTGGCTGGTCCTGCCTTAGCTGTCAGAGGGCAAGGGCGAGGCTCAGGAAATCCTTTGGCCGCCCCAAGCCAGAAGGCCAGAGCAAACAAAGCTCTCACAGAGCTGGGGGCCTGCTGGCCACCGGGGTCCTGAGTCACCTCGCTGCCGCTGCTGCAGGGCGGAGGCTCACAGGAAATCGGAAAATGTGTATAAGCTAGACAGGCCAAGAGGGATCTCCGGAGGAAGGGTACTGGGAGGGGGTGAGATCCAGTCTCACAGGCGGCCTAAACCACTGAGGTGCTCCAATCTACCGCACTTTACCCTCACCTCGTGTCCTGACTTGATACTCGGATGTTCTCTTCTACATAAACGTCTCACCCTCACCTCTAACTGTCATGGCGTAGAACAGTACCTCTCTCCCCCACTTAAGTGACACATCTAACCAGAACCTCTCCACATTGTGGACCCCTCTTTGGAGCCAAGAGTTTCTGCACAAAGCTGAGCCAAGTGCCTCTAGTGGCCAACTTGTTTTAGCCTGTGGGTGTGGTGTGTTGGGGACAACGCCCACTGCGCGCACAGTCTTGTCCGTCCTGTTCCCCCACCCCCCCCACCCCTGAGTTCTCTTGGAGGGCCGTATATCCCAACCTTTGAGCTCCTGGCAAATTCCCACCCGCCTGCAAGTCTCTAGAAGACCGAGTTTTAAGGAACTTGAGCCCTCTTCCCCCAACCCCCGGTGGCACATTCCACGGTAACAGGCATGCTGCCGGGCTGGATCTCAGTCACTTCGAGGACCTGGGGACCAAAGCGTCTTAACCCAGGGCTCAGGCAGAGGCCAGAGTAGGGTGAAGATCGGAGCACCCGGTGCTCAGAGCTGCAAACGCGGCCGCTGCGCGCGCTTGGTTCACCTGGCGCGCCGCCCCCTCCGACTCCATGGCGCCTTGCCCGCCAGTCCTCTCCTCCACTACGGTTCCGGAAGCCCGGGCCTCAGCGCCCGACTTTCAAACTTGAAACTTCCCGGGAAGTGGCGCGGGACACGCGGACGGGCGCCCCCTCCGGAGACTCGCGCGCCCGGCAGGTGCTGGGGAACAGCGCCCCCTCCCGGCCTCGCGGGAGCAGCGTCCCGGACCCCACACGGGAGTTCAGCTCCGCGGATCCGAGGCTCCCTTCCCGCGGTGCACGCTCACTCTCTGCGCCGCAACTGTTCTTCCTAGAGACAGGAAAGCCGAGGGCCATCTCTGCTCCAGCTTGGCCCGCAGCGTGCGCTGGGGCCTGGCTTGGTCACGGAGTAAGCCTTGACCCAAATTATAGTCAGATCCAAGTAAGATACGAACCAACTCAGACTCGTGTGAAACGCTTTTTCTGACTCAGCTGGAGTCAAGGTTGTGATTTTACCATAAGGATGTCCGTAGGGGCCGAGGAGGGAGTTCAGTAAAATGCTGCGAGCTCCAGGATTAGACCAGTTCTCAGAATCCACTGTTGGTTTTTAGGGGCCTGGGACTTCTCAGGTGGGTAGGATTTGTCCAAAGCATAGGGGTTGGGGGGGAGGCGCTTGACCTCAAGGCGTGGTCATGAACACTCTTGTGTGCCTGTGGAAAGGGCCAGACAGAACTATGGTTCGCATTATCACCAGCACACCACACCCACACCTCCAATCCCAGCGCATTGGGAGCAGAGGCTGTCAGATCCTCTGTGAGTTCAAGGCCAGCCTGATCTACAGACCAAGTTCCAAACAACACAGAGTGCTGTGTTACACAGAGAAGTGCTACACAGAGAAATCAAGTCTCCAAACAACAACAACAAAAACAAAAACAAAAAAAACACGTGGACGTCTTAAAAGGTCTGGGGTGGGGGGTTGGGGATTTAGCTCAGTGGTAGAGCGCTTGCTCAGCAAGCGCAAGGCCCTGGGTTCGGTCCCCAGCTCGAAAAAAAAAAAAAAAAAAAAAAAAGGTCTGAGGGGGGATCCTGGCTCTAAACCTTTCTGGAATCCTAAGAATACCAGTAGTTTGAAACCTACCTCTGGAACCAGTCTATAATAGGTTACAATCCTAGTACCAGAAAGGCTATAGTAAGAGATGGATGAAGAGTTTGCAGCCTGCTGGAGCTACATTTTTTTCGAGAAAGGGACTCACTATGTAGCTTTTGCTGGCTTCAAACTCAGCTATCCATTCACCTCCCTCTGCCTCTCAAGTGCTGGAATTAAGTGTGTGCCCCAACACCCAGGTAGGGGCTACTTTCATTAGCAAAATTTTAGGATTTTTTTTTTAAGGTTTTTATTTATTTTACATATGTGAGTACACTGTAGAGTGAGTAGAGTACACTGTAGCTGTCTTCAGACACACCAGAAGAAGGTTTCGGATCCCATTACAGATGGTTGTGAGCCACCATGTGGGTGCTGGGATTTGAACTCAGGACCTCTGCAAGAGCAGTCGGAGCTCTTAACCACTGAGTTATCTCTCCGGTCCCTAGGATTTCTTTATGTGCCTGTAGGAATGTTTTGTCTGAGACAGAGAGAGAGAGAGAAAAAGAGAGAGAGCGCTTGCCTGGTATCTTTGGAGATCAGAAGACATCAGGTCCATATAGGTACTAGGAATCAAATCCACTGCAGGCGCAGTGTTTTAAATCTCTGACGGATCTCTAAAGCCTCGACTTCATTACTTTGGGACAGAATCACCTGCAACACAGATTGGCTTCAGGAATTGAGGCTCTCCATGAACTCTCTTGAGCTCTCTCGATCTTCCTGTGCTGCATTACACATGTGAGTCAAGGACTAATATACCTTTCTGGGATTAAATGTGTCACCATTCATGGCTTCACCTTTCACTTAGAAGTAAAAGAACCTCTGGCGACAAGAAAAGGTACCACAGCTTATAAAATCCATGAATCACACTAGTAAACCTCTCCCTTTGGGTTGCCAGTGTTACAGTTCACAGGTTAAAGATATTTCAAGAGGGGCCCAGTGGTGTACGGCTGTAATTCCACCATTCAAATGCATCTTTCCTCCAGTTTCTGAGACATGATTTCTCTGTGTAGCCCTGGCTATCCTGGAATGGCTCTGTAGACCAGGTTGGCCTAGAACTCATCTACCTCTGCTTTCCAAGTGCTGGGATTAAAGATGGGCACACCTCCACCGCCTTCCAACCTTCTCAGATGGGCCTTGAGTGAGCCTCTGTCTCCCACAAACCTCTCACTTAACAGGAGGTACTACTGCTCTCCTAGAAGCTAAACCGTCTGAGAGCTCTCCTTTGGACAGCGGCTGTGTGTAAAGGGATTTTGCTGCCAGTACTTTAGCCCCTGGAATTCAGATAGGGACCCCACCCCCAACCTCCATGCGGTGAAAGTGCACTGGCTGATGCTAACGGTAGTTCAAGATTAATCAGAGATGCATAGCAAACAGGAAAAAAGGAAAGCCAGGAACGGAAGGCACATGCCTACAATTCCAGCATCTGAGAGGCAGAACTCAAGGGATAGCCTAGTATAGAGTCCCAGGCAGCCAAGGATACACAAACCAAGTTCCTGCACATGTGATTGATCACAGCCCCCAACTCTTAACTCCCAAGGCAGTGACTAGATCTCCAAGACCTCTAAAAGATTCTGTACGTGCATGCTCTCTGCCTTCTGGTGCTGGGGGTCAAATGCTGGGGTTCTACATTGTAGACAAACCCTGCCCCACAGATGAAAACTCCCAGTCTTTTATAGAATGCTACTTCAGAACCACCGGTCCTCTACCATTACCAGGATACGTGGTGCCACACCTAAGATACTGGACAACCTGAGGGTGCCTCAGGCTCCACACAGGATACATCTTCCTGTACCCCACTGGTGTAGCTATTCTAGGCCTCTGGGAAATCAGTAGATATGGCTAGGGCTGGGAAACATCCTGTAATTGCTCTAATCACACAACTACAACCCATTAGACCTGATGGGGAGGACAGAGCCTTTAATCCCAGCACTCAGAAAAAGCATCTGCATCCAGAGGCTCAATGTTTGGATCCACCTCCACTAGGTGGTTCCCAAATAACCCGACTCCAACCCCAGGCCACCCACTTGCATGGCATCCACTCAGAAACACACATCATACCCAAAGTAACTGACACACACAGTGCAACTTTTCCTTTACAAGATTTATTTGTCTTATCTGAGTACATTGTCTTCAGACACACCAGAAGAGGGCATCGGATCCCATTACAGATGGTCGTGAGCTACCATGTGGTTGCTGGGAATTGAACTCAGGACAGAAGAAAAGTCAGTGACTTTAATCACTGAGCCATCTCTCCAGCGCTACCCAACCCCAAAGTAAGATTTTGTTATGTGTTTTTTGTCCCATCAGTGCTTCCATGTCCGTGCCATATGTACATGCAGAGGCCAGAAATGTGACGATGCTTCAGAACTGGAGTCACTGAGGGTTGTTGGCCATTATGTGGGTGCCGAGAAATAAACCCAGGTCTTCTGTGAGAGTCAAATGTTAACCTCTAACATCCCCCAAGACTTAAACCCTTCATATCCAGACTATACTTTTTGTAGCTTTGGCAGTCCTGGAACTCTGTAGACCAGATTGGTCTCAAACGCAGATCAGCCTGCCTCCCACCGAAAAAACCCCAAAGGGATGTCCTTGAACTGAGCAGAGCCTCCGCATCTCTCTGCCCCCAGCATGCCTGACCAAGGCTATGCTCTATAGAGAATGCTGTTGCCGGACTGAGATGGGAAGCGGCTCAGGCAATGGCAGGTTCAATAGCGATCTTCTCACTACGCTTGCCCGCTTGTCTCTAGAACGTTGATTAAAGGCATGTTTAAAACAATGAAACCATAACTTCTCAAACCCAGTCTAAGGGCCCAGCAGCTAAGCAGTATGGCCTGTTAATGCTAGTCCTCTGAGGTCTCATAAACCCTTTTAAAGCAGCCCACGTTTGGCTTGCTCACGTCTCCCAGTCTACAATTCTTACGTGAGACAGTGACAATATTTGGCCCACGGAATCCCAACCAACTCCCTTTTCTGGCCTCCCAGAAAATTCCTTGTGCAGATATGGAAGCAAGCAAAATATTCATACAAATAATTACACAAAAGTTACACATAGCCCTTCACCTTCTTCCTGAATCCTAGCTCTCTGTAGGTCTTTCCCCTCAAAAAGCCTTCCCAATGTTGAATCCTATAACCCCAGATACTTGGGAGACTCAAGTGTGGTAAGTGAAAACTCAAGGATTGTCTGAATTATAGGTATGGAGCACAAGGGCATAAAATGCCTCAAATAAAGGAGATACCAGAGAATGATAGGAATCTTGTATCACTGAAAACCCACACACATGTAAAAATAGAAGGAACTAACTGGTATACCAGCAAAAACCTAAGGGGGTCGGAGGTTAGGGACATAGCTTAAGTGATGCAATGCTATTCTCTCACACACTCAACTCTCCTGGGGTCAGTATTCACTTAGTGTAAGGTCAGCGCCACCCCCACATCACATTCAAACAAACGTTTATGAATCTGACGTGCATCACTCAACCTTCTGCACGCCATTTGGGCCATAATTACCGCCAAACCAGCAGCACTGGCACCCCACTTCAAAACAAGGAGAATGACCCCAGTCCAAAAAAAAATCTTTATGTTCCTTTATTGGAGCAAGATTCCTGACGTATACAGTGATGTATTTACTAAACAGAGTCCTGTGCAGAAATTACACACTATCCATCTAGACAGATTTTGGTTACACTTTGCCTATTGATGGAGTAGTTCCATTTATAAAGTTTTATACATCAGAAAGCTTTGAATTTGACCAGGCTGTCCATTAATCATCTCTGAAAAAGTGGCATTTCATTTTAGCTCTATTTTACAGCATTAAAAAGCTTATGCATCAGGTCGCTTCCCGAAACATTGTTCTCTGCACAATGGCGCTGGGCAGACAGCTCTTCATCCACCCAGGTCAGAGTCACGTCTGAGAGTTTCTGCTACATACCCGTGACAGCCCACCTCACCGACTGCTCACCCTGACAGACAGCCCACCTTCTCGGTCAGTTCACACTGCCAGTTCACACCAGCAGTTGTCCTTTGTAGATGGCATTAGAGCATCAGATCAATGACAGTGGGAGCAGGTGCTGCCATGAGATCCAGGTAACTAAAGGCCCTTATTTTTTTTTTTAAAAAAATGCCAAATGTGAGATAAAAATCAAGGGTACGAGTCCACAGCAGCAAGCTGTGCCCACTCAGTTACGGAGACGTTAAGACATGATTCAAATCCCTTTAACTCAATCTGCACAGCCCTGAGGTCATCCTGCAAAGTGCGTATAAAAAATACGAAGTTAGGGAGACAAAGTTTGACATGGTGTCATTACGCAGGTCAAACTTGGAAGGTCTGTGGAGCATCTCTTCTGACAGAAAAGCATCAGGTCCTTTGTGTACACATTGATTTTATTGTAACAAAGCAACTTGTACACGGCAACATTTAAAATGAGCATCTTTTTCCTTCCAGTGAAAACCGAAAAAGAGTAAAAAAGAGAAAAAAAAAAAAGAAAAAAAAGGAAAAAAAAAAACTAAAGATGAAAGTTACAACAGAGAATGCCAACTCCAAATAAACCCCTACAGCGTCTGCTGCTTCTCCCGTGAGTGGTGGGCTCAAGTCTTCATCAGGAGAGTTTTATTTAAGTGTCACCTTAAACGGCAAGGATGTCTGTTAAACGTCACAATGAAACATGCCAAAGGAGAAGCCATGTTGTCAGATGCCCACATACCCGCCCCCCGACACCTCGATCCCACCCTTGCTCACTGTCTATCCCCCCCCTTTTTCTTTTTTTTTCCTTTTTTATTAAACAAGAGAAAGTAGACAGATCCATGTTGGTAAATGCTAACTGTCTGTATTCACATAGAGACACAGTGTAATCTCTGAGCCCAATATACAGAGAAAAGAAAAAGCTAGAATTCTATGCACTACTACACAGGGGCCTAGCACCCTCCAGCCTCTAGCAGAGCCAAGGGAACTGGAGGGCTTTTCTTTCTTCCCACAGAGCATGGTGGTGATGTTGAATCCACAGTTTGAGACAAGGATAAAAATGAATTTAGAACAGAAACGTGAAGATTCTTTTCCTGTTGTATTTTGCTCAAGATATTTTCCCCCAAATTAGTTGAGAACCATGATGTTGAGACCTCAAAAACAGGGCGACTGAGCACAGAGGGACAGGGAGGAAAGGACTGCAACTCGCTCCCAGGGACTGGGGAAATTTAAAAAATAAAAATAAAATGAAAAAGAAGGTTGGATCCATCGGTCTTCTGTGCTAGTCATCCCCGCCTTTACCCTCCTCTCCTTCCTCCCCTTCATCCTCATCATCATCTTCTTCACCTTCATCCTCGTCTCCTTCTTTATCAGTATTTTCCAACCCTTCTTCCTCTTCTTCATCATCATCATCCTCTGCCTCCCCTTCTTCATCATCCATATTGGGAACCAAATAGTACTGCAAAGGATTTGGCCAAATATCATCTTTGATGACCTCTCCTAACTCGTCAGCACCTGCGTCAGAACGGTCAGTAAACCAGGTAAAGAGCTCTCTGGCTCTTCATGCTGCCTCTTCCTGCGGGCCTTATTCTGTGTTTGACTTGAGCGTTTTGTCAAATCCTTTCCAGATTTCCATTTGACTTCGGTGGACTTTGAAGATGGGTCACCGCTCTCATTCAGATGAAATTCTTTGGAGAGAACTTTATTTTTAAAGTAAGGATTTTCATCAAAATAAAAATCTATTCTGTAACCTGATTTAATGTCTTCAAATTCTGTCACTTCAACTCTGGTCAAATAATGCAGGGCCTCCTCGTCTTCCTCCCCAAGCAGTGCAGACACTTGTGGATGTTTGACAAATGTTGTTACCCAAAATTTGGGATTTTAAGGATCAATTCTGACCTCTTCTAAAAAAATACAGAGTTTGTTATATTTTTTGTTCTACTTTCAAAATTTTCTCACTGGCTTGTTCATTAAGCCTGTCTATTTCATTTTGTACTTCATCAATATGTTCAATTGCTTCTTGCTGTTCTTTTTCTCCCTTCGGCAGGCTGGGAGAGGCCGACTTGTCCTCCAGCTTCGGGGCAGCAACGGGTCTGGGTTTCTTGGGCTGAGGCAGGATCGCAGATTGCCGCTTCGGGGCCATGGCGCGAGGGAGGTGGCATAAAATGAAATCTTTAAAAAAATTATACATAAATTGTTTATGATCAACATGGGATATCAAGAAAGGCAAGATAAGCCTTGGATGTAGCTGAGTAAGGCGGGAGCTTAGCATGCTTGAAGCCATTGGCTGGAACCCCAACATCAGACACACACACACACACACACACACACACACACACACACACACACACACACACTGAGCTGTGGGAGATTTCAAACCAAGGAAACCCCCAAGATATAGATAAATGTCTTTGGGAATTTACCCTTCTTTAGTCTTTAGCTTTATAATATACCTGCTTTAGTAAACCACTTATTGAGGTTTTGTTACATCGTCAGATGTGTTATGGCAAGCAGCTGGTTTGAATTTACAATTTAAGAGGGGGAGAATAACTGGTGATAAGCATTGGGAAAAAGGAGAAGGGGAAATATTAGAATCTTAGATGAGTAATTCGGAAATTAAATTCGCCTTCGATGACAACAGAACTTCAGAATATAGGAAAGACAGTGAGCTAGAAAATGAGACTGACAGGTATCAACAGGAAGCAGGTTTGGAATTAGTATGGAAGAATTTTGGAAACATAAAAAACTGGGGCCAGCTGAGCGGTAGCCTGTGATCCTGGCACTCAAAGGCTAAGTGGGGAGTATCAGTTTGAGTTCAAGGTCATCTTTAGCTACAGAATAAGACTCCATCTCAATAAAACAAAATGAAATACTTCCATCAATCTATTTCTGGAAAACTTTAGTAATATTCAGTGTTTTGTTTTGCTTTCTTTTTTAAAGGCAGGTCTCATGTGTCTCAGGCAGTCCTCAAACTCACTGTGGACCTGAGAAATCCTTACACTTCTGATCTCCCTGCCCCTATCTCCTAATTAACAGAGGCTAGGGCTGCAGCTCAGCTGGTAGAGCGTTTACACGGGTTCAGTCTTCGGTACGATGGAGCTGGACATGGAGGAGCACGTGTATGATCCCAGCACTGGGCGATGGAGGCAGTGTGGTCAGAGGCTTAAGGTCAGCCTAGGATTCATGAGACCTCCTCTTAACAAAGTAGCAATCAGGGTTGTAGAGATGGCTCAGTGGATAAAGTGCTCACTTCAAAAGCATAGAGTGGCAAATCCAGATCCCAGCACCCACAGTTAGGCGTGGTGCTCTCCTTCACAACCCCAGTTCTGGGAGTGGAGCAGAGACAGGAGGATCCCTGGAATTTGCTGACCAGAGAACATAATAGTGAAAAACTCCAAGTTCATCAGGAGACATTAGGGTGTATTGGCTCAGGCCTGGAATCTCAGCAGTAAAAAGCTGAGGCAGGAGCATCAGTTTGGGTTCAAAAAGCCAGCCTGGGCTATACATTTGTGTGCATGTGTGTGTGTGTGTGTGTGTGTGTGAGAGAGAGAGAGAGAGAGAGAGAGAGAGACAGAGAGAGAGAGAGAGAGAGAGAGAGAGAATGCTTGTACAAGCATTCTACCATTCAGCTACATCTAGCCTCTTGCTCAGGCTCTGAGGAACACTTATAGTTCCATTGTTTTGCCCTATCTATGTTGTAAATCACCAAAAGAAAGAAGTAAAAATCCTCTAGGTTAAAAGCAGGATGTAGGGTTGGGGATTTAGCTCAGTGGTAGAGCGCTTGCCTAGGAAGCACAAGGCCCTGGGTTCGGTCCCCAGCTCCGGGGGAAAAAAAAAAAAGAACCAAAAAAAAAAAAAAGAGCAGGATGTAATCACTCATGGAAGTTGTTCAATTTTGCCCCCATTTTCTCATCTTACGAAATGAAGCTAAAAATACTATTTTATAATATGTTCGTGTGTATGTGTGTGTGTTTGGAGATCAGGACTCAGATCTGTGGATCATATTCAAAGAATAATCTTTCTTTTGAAATATGTTATTTTCTGGCCAGGTGTAGTGATGACCCCCTTTAATTATAGCACTCAGAAGGCAGAGGCAGGTGGATCTTTGTGAGTTCAAGGCCAGCCTAGTCTACAAAGTGAGTTCCAGGACAGCTAGGGTTGTTACACAGAGAAATCCTGTTTTGAAAAACATTATATATGTGTGTATATACTGTATATTATATATTATAATTATATGTGATGCATATGTAATTTGTAATATACCTGTATATTGTGCTGGCTGGTTTTGCGTGTCAACTTGACACAAGCTAGACTCATCAGAGAGAAAGGAGCAACACTTGAGGAAATATCTCAATGCGATCCAGCTTTAAGGCATTTTCTCAATTAGTGATCAATGAGGGAGGGCCCAGCCCATTGAGGTGATGCCATCCCATGCTGATGGTTCCTGGGTTCCAAAAGAAAACAGGTTGAGCAAGCCATGGAGAGTAAGTCAGTAGCACCCTCCATGAACTCTGCATTGGCTCCTGCCTCCAGGTGCCAACCGTCTGAGTTCCTGTCCTGTAAGCCAAATAATCTCTTTGCTCCTCAATATGCTTTTTGGTCATAGTGTTTCTTTGCAGCAATAGAAACCCTAAGATAGTCTTACAGAAACATCGTTGAAACATTTTAATTTCGTATGTGCAATGAAATAGGAATTCAAATTCCTTCTCCTTTTGATGTGAATGTTCATATTTTCATTAGTAATTGTTAATAATTTTTTAATTTTTATGAGTGTTTTTGTCCGAATGTGTGTCTATGAACCACATTCAGGCCTGGTGCAGTGCTGAAAAACATATCAGGTTCTCTGGGACTAGAGTTATAGGCATTTTTGAATGCATATACGGGTGCTGGGAATCAAACCTGAGTCCTCTGGAAGAGTAGCCAATGCTCTTTGACTGCTGGGCCATTTATAATCGGCTCATTACTAATTACAGAAAAGATTATTTTATTAATGTCTTGTACTGTGAAGGTTTTTGACTTACTTTAGTTTTCATTCCCCCCCCCTTTACTTAGTATAACCTTAATCTTCCCTGAATGTTTGTGCAAGAGGGTCACTGTATTCAAAGGAAGAAGTTTAGGTCTATGATGTAAGGCAACTAGTTTATGAGCTGGAGGGAGCTCTTGCAACTTCAACTTTCAATAGCATTTTGGTCATCTATAGCCACCAAGACTTTGTTCTAGAGCTGGAGATGTGGTGGCCCAGGTCTTTAATCTCAGCACTGGGGAGGCAGAGGCAAGAGGATCTCTACGAGTTGGAGGCCAGTCTGGTTGACTTAGCAATGTTCTATAATAGCCAGAGCTACTTAGTGAGACCCTGCCTCAAAACACAAAACAAAACCAAAGATGTGACCCGAAGGGTTGTTTCTTCATGCCCCACCCCCAGACTCCCACAGGGTTCTTCCATGTAGCCTTGGCTGTCCCGGAACTCACTTTGTAGACCAAGATGGCCTCAAACTCACAGAGATCTGCTTGCCTCTATCACTCGGAGTACGCCACCATAACTCAGCTCGTTGTGGTTAACTTCATTCACTCTGATATGCTAGTGGCTTCCAAATCGCTTTCACTTTCTCTCTTGTAGAAAATGAAAACTTGTTACTATTGTATTTCTAGTAATCAAAGTCATGAATGTGGCAGCAGCAAGCAAGAGGGGGCCATAAAGATATTATACAGGGAATTCACTATATTCAGGGAGGGTTGGTTCCGGCCTCAGAAGCGTACAAGATGTCCAACAGGGAGGAGCCTAAGCGGTCAGTTTGACCCCAAACACACACAGCCTGCAGGCAAAGCGCTGGTCTCCCTAAGGCCTGAGGCAGCCGGTCGGTTTTCCCGGCCCCGCTGAAGACCTAGCGGTTCTCTTGCTCCAGGAAAGTAGCTTAACCTTGACGATTTCATCTCCCGCATTCCCTAAGGCGTTTTCCCGTTTCCCTTTCCCGTCTTCCCAAACTCTCCTCTGCGCGCTGCGGAAGTGACGCAAGACGTAGCGGAAGTCCCTGCAGCCGCGGTGTTGTGCTGTGGAGAAGAGACGGATTTGTAAACCTCAGAGTGCGGTTCTGCCTGCCGGAGGCCGCTGTGGTGCGGAGACCCCCGGGTGAATCCACCGTCACCATGTCTGACCAGGTACCGGGCCACGGCCTTGGGGCTCAGGGCCGTCGGCTGCTGGCTGAGCCCCTGGAATGGGGCGCGGGGGGAGGGGGTGATGCTGGGGGAGGGGGCTGCCGGTGGGGAGGGGGCCGCGAGGGACGCCGAGCGCCTGGCAGAGTCGGGCCGAGCCGCCTGGGATCGAGGGTCTCCGGGCTTTACGCACCCTCCGCGGCCCTTTCGGAGGCCCCTACCCCCACGCCATCCGGCGCCGGGTCTCTTCGACTGCTCCCAGGTTTCTCTCGGGCTCGCTGGGGGCCCAGGCCCGCTCCCTTGTCCGTGAGAGCAACCTGGGGGAAAACGACCGTTTCCCTTTCAGAGGACCGATGGCAGAAACAAGGCCCTAGGCCCAGTTATGTAACGGGAGAGAATCCCTGCCTGGGAGGCTAGGTGGCCCTGAAAAGCAGCTCGATTCTACTTTGGGTTCTTGGTCCCGGAGAGTGGGGGGCGGGCAGGGATCCTTGTTTGGGGTAACTGGGAACCCAGGAGACGCTGCTTTTCAGTTGTGTTTGCCCGGAGGGTCAGTCCGTCTTTGCCCACTTCAGAGTCATTTTTCCATCCGGGGGTGCGGAGCGGTCGACTCTTTCTCTGTACTTTCCATTTCTTACTCGGGATTGGTCCATCAACTCTCCAGTTGTAGGAGCGCTCAGAATAACCGAGAAACAACAAACTGCGTAGAGTGCCACCACCAACATGCCATCCATACGGTTTTTGTCTGGCTTTCCTTTTGTTTGCTCAGATGACTTAATTTTCAGAGTATTTTTTTTTTAATTTTTACTTCTTTAGTTACAATTCAGCAAACTTTTTTCATTCTACTTTACATTGTAGTTGAGCTTTTTAAAAATTTTTTGTTTTTTTTTTTTTTTTTTTTTTGAGACATTGGTTTTCTGTAGCCTGGTTGTCCTGAACTCCCTCTGTAGACGAGGCTGGCCTCCAGTTTATAGAGATCCGCCTGTCTGTTTCCTGAGGATGAAAGGCTTGCAACCACCCCAGACTGGCCATAGTGGTTCTATTTTTATAGCCTATCTACACTGTAAATTAGTTGTGGGATGGATTTACTTATTAATAATCTGGATTATTAATCTTTTGGGCTAGAAATAACTTTATGAAGCCCATAATTTGTTTATGACAGTTGTTTACTTAGTTACCAGAGAGGAGAGATCAGCTGTGTAAACGCTTATGCTTCATCAGACTTCTATTTTTAAAGCATGTTAGCCTGATGAGAGGGCAACATACAGAAAGAGTTTTAAGTTTTAGGATTAGTTTTGCTCTAGTTTGAACTTACATTATGTGAGGATATGAAGAAAGAAAAGAGGACCCTTGGACACAAGGTTTCAGGGAGTCTGCAAAGTCACTCTATGCTTGCTTAGGACTCTCTCACCTCACTGGGGTCATTGGGTGCTGGACCTAGGGCCTCCCACATGTGCTTGCCAGGCAAGCACTAAACCCTCATTTCTCCTTTTACTTCATTTCATTAAGTTGTCTAGGTTGGACTGTAACACACTTGTCTTTCAACTTGGACTCCCTCAGCCTTGCAGAGTAGCTGGGATTACAGAGTTATGCTGCCACACTTGGTGTGTGCGTGTGTGTGTGTGTGTGTGTGTGTGTGTGTGTGTGTGTGTGTGTTTCTCATTCTATCATGGATGTTCAATGAAAATTTTAGAAACATGACAAAAAAGTAGAACAAATCTTTTTTTTTGAGGCGGGGTCTTAACTATGTAGCTTTTCCTGGCCTGGAACTCAGTTTCTCCTGTGTCTGTTTCCTGAGTGCTGGGATTAAAGATGTCTACCACCACAGTTGGCAAAACAAGTCTTTTCTTTTTTTTTTAATTGAGCTACACATTAAAGCAATTTGCATAGGAAATAGTGCTGCTACTCTTAAAATTTTTGTCTTTAAAAAAAGTAATAAAAATGTATCTAACATTTTAGGGGTTTATTTAGTTCAAGTCAAGGGTTTCTCTGTGTAGCCTTAGTTGTCCTGGAACTTGCTATGTAGATCAGATTGGCCTCAGATTTTCCTTGCCTTGCCTCTGCCTCCCAGAGTATATACCACCACGACAGCTGGGTTGATAGGTTTTTAAATCATTGAGAGTGTGATAATGGATTTGGGAGCTGTTGCTTTAGGCTGATGGATAACATTAATCTTAGTTCCCAGAACAAGTTCAGTATTGAGTGTTAAAGATTTGGAGAAAACGGTTAAGTGAATCCTTGCCTGTAAGAGGTTTATAAGTGAGAGTAGGAATCCCCAAGTACTGTGTGTAATAGCAACAGCCTGAGACTGAGCTGTCTTCAGAAGGTGGCCTTAGGGGGTACTTTTTCAAGTTGGGGGGTTCGATAATGTGCTTGACTTGAATACAAGATGCCCTCCAGTACCCATGCACATTTTATTTTCTGAGGCAACTCTTAGAAGCTTGTATCTTGTGCTTAAAATAGTCACATTGAGTAATAGTTTCAGCTTTTCTCTTTGTTTTGAGATGCTCTCACTGTGTATCTAGGCTGGCAGTGATCCTTCTGTTTTTACTTTCCCGAGTCCTGGGATTACAGGTGTATGTGTATGCCACTGTGTCTTGCCATAATTTCAGTTTAAAATGAGTGGATCTTTATATCTAAAATAGATCACAATCTAATGCCTAAACCTTGAGAATTCACTGAATTATGCAGTTTTTTTTAAAAAGAAGGTACTATAGGTCCCATCATTGGTACATGATTCCCCAAAGAATGAGGATCATTCTATAACCATTAATAGAAATTTGTTTAGCCTAATTTCACATTTCTTTAAAACCAGAAGCATATCAAAATGATAAGATTAATTTGAACCATTATTTCCCGTTCCTTATAGTTTAGTGAAAACTGTTTTCCTTTTTATACTAAATCATCAAAAGCAACTTGTACCTTTAGTATAATAAAAACAAAACAAAATCCACCCAGTTGGGAATACCACTTCTAGAACCTGGCTGTGGAAGTAGGTCCTATATTAGTCAAATCCCAAAGGTTATCCCAGATTCAGGGAAAAGACATAGCTTATTTCTCAATAGTAGTTAAAAAGTTAAACTTGAAGTTATCTTTAGTCTTTCATGACTTGTATTTCTGCTTGCTGTGATATCATTAGTTTTACAGTGTTCTTTATAGCTTGTTATTAATGTCTGCTGGTCTTGGTAACAGCTTGAGTATGCAAGAAAATAAATGGTTGTATATTAAAATGTATAGTTGTGTATACCATTTATATTATAGAACATATTGAACTATAGCAGTTAACTTTACCATCTAGTTTGGGTTGGATACCTTAGGTATTCTAGGAGAGGAGCGCTATATGCTGATTTAGTGAGATGTTGCTAGTGGATATTGCACGCCGATTATAATGAAGCATTCCAATTATTATTTTATAAGATATTGAAACAGTATGATAATTATGGCTAGAGTATTCACAGTTGAGTAGTTGGAAATTCAGAACTGTAAAACTCTTTTTTTTTTTTGGAGACAGGTTCTCTAACCCTAACTATTCTGGAACTTCCTATTATGTAGACCAGGATGGCCTCTGACTCCTGGGATTGAAGGTATATACTACCACATTCTGCAAGTAAAACATTTTTTGAATAATTGTTATATTCCTATATAGTTATGTTAGCTCTGTTATAACACACAATATTCTTTAATAAGTATTTTTCTAATTTTTTAAAAGATTTATTTCATTTTATGTTAATGGGTGCTCTGCTTACATGTATGTATATGTATCATGTACATGCCTGGTGCCTCTGGAGGTCGTAATGGCATCAGATCTCCTGGAACTGGAGTTAGGGATGATTTGTGAGCTGACGTGGATACTGGGAACTGAACCTAGGTCCTCTGGAAAGCAGTCAGTGCTCTTAACCATTGAACCATGTCCTTAGCCATACACTGGGATTATGTAGATAATAGTCTGTTAAAACATCTTGGCATTCCCTTCTGAAATTCAATTTTAGATAGTGACTTGTAGGCAAATTCACAGTTCTTGTGTTCTTGAGCACCTCAGTTTTGTAGTTCAAAAATTGGGTGTTCCTGAAGCATATCTTTAAAGTTATGTGTGATCCCCTTCTCTTCCTCCTCTTGGTTCTTTGCATTTAGTTGCCTTTTTGGAGTTAATGAGGATCTGAAGGAAAAGACAAGAAGGAAAGAAGAAAGGTGGAGTTACATTCTTTTGCCATATCTAGGGCCAGTTGTGTGAGGTTTGATGAGACTTAAAGATGGAACACATTTGTGTAACTTGCACCCACATCAAGAGTCCACATACTGATTAAAAAAAAAAATTTTTTTTTTTTTTTTGAGAAAGAACAAGTAGAAAAGGGAGGAAAAAACCCCCACAGATACTAGGGGTATCTTTTTATTATATTGGTTTGTTTGTTTGTTTTTGTGGGTATGTGTCTCTACACACATATGCCATGCATTCACTTGGAGCTTAGAAGACAACTTTGGGGAGTTGGTTCTGTTTCCACTATGTCATTTTAAGGAATTGATCTCAGGGTGTCAAGCTTGTCAAGTGCTTTTATTCGTTGATTCGTCTTCTTAGCCCACACATAGTAGTGCTTTTGGGGTTTTTGTTTTTATTTATTTCTATTTGTATGTCCTATAATTGTGTGCCACTTGTGTTTTGGGTTCCTAAGTGGGGTAGAAGAGGGTATCAGATTCTTTGAAGCTGGAGTTACAATTAGTTGTGAGAGAATTGCGCTCTGGTATTTTGCATAAGCCTTAACATAAGCCTCTCTTAACTGCCAAACTATCTCTCTAGCCTCTTTGTGCATTGAGTGTCATTGCTATGTTACATTCCAGTCTGTTTTTACTGCAAGGCGTTTGGACATACAGAGAGGTCTGCCTTTTGAAGTATGTTAAAGTGGTTGTTTAGGCCTTTTTTTTCCTTGAGACAGATTCTTTTACTGTAGCCCATATTAGCTTGTAGCCTCCTGAATATTGAGATTATTACATTGATGAGGATCCATCCAGTATAGGACTTGCTTTAAACATAAGCCAATCTTGTTTGCAGGATGCTTTTGGATTGATTAATAAATAGACTGATAGATCTTAGGTTGGACAAGTATGCTGCTAGGTGTTCTTTTCATGAAACAAGTGTAGATAAAGCTTGTATTTGTGTACTGGGTAAGAGAAAATGTAGAAAGAAAACATTATTTCATGTTTCATTGGTTAGTCTGTATTACAGGGTGGAATAATGGTTCTGTTCTGTTTTGTTTTTTTTGAGACTTCTTTTTTCCTGTGTCACTCTGGCTGTTTTGGAACTTGCCCTTTAGACCAGGTTGACCTTAAACTCAGAGATCCTCCTGCTTCTGGCTTTCAGGTGCTTCGTTCACAGGTTGCACTACTTTACATGATGAAATGATGTTGTTTTGTTTGTTTTGTTTTTCTGAGCAAATTTAAGTTTCCTTGTGAGGGAAGGAAAGTAGACATTGTGTAAGTGATTGACAATGTCTACCACATCTTCAGTTAGTTTGATTATGGTTCTGGATACAAACAAAACAGTTTGTTCCGGGCTTCATAGAGCTCTTATAGTCTAGGCCCAAAACAGTTTTTTTAATACAACTAGCAGCAGATTCTCAGCTACAATTTTTAGTTCTTGATAAGCTGTGGTATTTAGTGTTAAGCCACAGTTCAGGGTTGTAATGTAATATAATGTATCTTGATGTAGTTAACTATTTTGAGTGTTTGACTTAAACTTTGAGGTGAGTTATATCTAATTGGTTCTATTCCAGTTATTTGGTCTTGTTTCATTCAGTTTGATCCAGTGCCCACCATACTATCTTGCCCAGACAGTTTTTACATTTTAATAATAGACTGAAGAATTAGAATTACTTGATTTTATTTTGTTGTGTTTTCTTCATTAGGAAATAAAAGTGGAATAAGTTGATGTCTACAAATTTTTTTAAAGTTTAAGTACATTTTTAGTGAAAATTTTTATAGAAAATGTAAATGTATATAATATACCTCATATGTTCATATCTTTTCTTTTTTTTTAAATCCACAGCATCTGGTAACATTTCATGTTAGTTTTTAGGCAATCTCAGTCACATGTAAATAGGGCTTTACATTTTTTTGAAATTGTAATATAATTATAATTTTTCATTTCCTCCCTCCAAACCCTCCCTTTTGCTCTTTAAAATTCGTAGCCTCTTTTTCTTATGTGTGTGCATGTGGCTTCCAAGTACAACTTGCACAGTCTGTATGATGTTACTTGTATATATGTTTTCAGGGCTGACCACTTGGTATTGGATAACAAGTTGTTGTGTTCTTTACTGGGGAAGACTATTGTTCCCTTCTTGGTATTCTTTAGTAGTTCTCCTGAGCACACCCTCTCCTATCCACATTGCTATTTCCATTGTCCTCCTCTTTGTTCAGGTCTTGTTTTTTCTTTCTTTTTTTTTTTTTTTTCTTTTTTTTCGGAGTTGGGGACCAAACCCAGGGCCTTGCGCTTAGTCAAGCGCTCTACCACTGAGCTAAATCCCCAACCCCCTGTTCAGGTCTTGTTTAAGCAGCTGTGGGTATGTAGCTTCTGACACTTTCATAGCAAATCTTGCAAAGGACTTTATTTTCCTTTATTTTCCACAATACTGTGTCTTACTTTGTCTCTTACTCCCTCTAACCCCCCCCCCCCTTGGTAAGGGGCAGGGTCTCCTATGTAGCCTTAGCTGGCATAGCTGGGCCAACTTCAGACTGCAGAGATTAGCCTGAAAGCTGAATTAAAGCAGGATTAAAGGCCTGTACCACCAGCCCAGTTTCATATCCTGCTTTTCAAAAGGAAACTACTTTCAAGAATTAAATAAATAGATACCAGAGAGATGGCTTAGCATTTAAGAGCACTGGCTGCTCTTCAGAGGACGCTGATTTGATTCCCAACACCTATATGATAGCTTACAACTGTAATTTCCAGGGATCCAACATCCCTCTTCTGGCTTCTCTGAGCACTGCATACATATGGTATATAGACATGTGCAGGCAAAACACCTATACACATAAAATAAATTATATGTATGGGTGAAATGAACTGGGTATACCCTTTTAATTCCAGTGCTCAGGAAGCAGAAGCAAGAGGATCTCTGAATTCATGGCCAGCCAGGTCTAGTCTACATTTGATGTGAGTTCCAGGACAGCCAGGAGTATATAAAGAGATTTTGTCTCAAAAAAATTAAAAAAAAAAAAAAAAGGGAAGAAAAAAAAGAAAAAATTTAGTTTTTCTGCAGAGTCTCTCCCTTTTCTTCCAGTAAGAATTTGCAATCCTTGTGTAGCTGAAAGGACTCCAGTGATAGATTAGTTAAATGAGATTCTCTGTCCATGTGACTGAATTGTCTGTGTGCTGACTACCAGAGTACATCTTTGTGAAGAACTTTTGATTTGAAATAGTACATTAACCCTCATGAGTTTTGCCCCCTTTTAAATGTACACTGTTGTGCTTTCCTATTTTTCAGTTCAGTTCAGTTCCCAGAGCCAGCCATCTGTTTCTGTGTTGTTCCTTGGAGAGAAGAGTCAGTAGTGCTTAGTTCCTAGTAAATTCTTTTACCTTTCCAGTCAGGAGGATTCAGTCTCTGGAAATTTGTCATGACTTTTTTCTGCTCTGTTGGCTGTTTACTCTTGCCAGTCAAGACAGTTCGCTCTCTCTGAAACTGTCCTTTCTTTGATGACCTACTGTCCAGACTTAGATTGAATGCTTTCACTGTTCTGTAACTAGTGCGCTGTACTATGTACTATTCTGTATTGTCTCCTTTTTATTTTTTTAAACAGACAGAGAAGGAAAGAGGATACAAGACACTGAGATTATTGGAGACTCGTTTCTTTTATTTTCTAGACTGTCAGTAGAAGATAGATAGTTACTGAACATAGTGGTATATACCTTTAATTCTAGTACTTCCGGGAGACAGACAGGTGGACCTCTGATGTCCAGGCTAGCCTGGTCTACATAACTAGCCTGCGTTCTAGGACAGCCAGAGATAAATAGTTGAGACCCTGTCTTGAAAAAACTTTAAAAAGAAAACAGATAGAGTCCAAGAAAAGGCGCGTGACAGCATTGAGGCAGTTGCACAAGTGGTAGAGATGTTCATTCTTATAGTGAGTGTTCAGTGATTGTAGAGACTGAAATGTATGGGTGAAATGAACTGGGTATACCCTTTTAATTCCAGTGCTCAGGAAGCAGAAGCAAGAGGATCTCTGAATTCATGGCCAACCAGGTCTAGTCTACCTAGATTCATGTAGACTTTTTTTTACAAAGATGAATAAGCAGGAAATGTAAGAAAGAGAAGCCAAAGGTAATCTCAACAAATAATGTTTGTTATAGTCAGATGAGTCTGTATAGTAGTAGTTGTAGTTGAGAATCTAGGAAGAGTTAGTTTTTTGTTTGTTTGATTGCTGGCTTAGTGCTGGGAGTTAACTCAACTTTTCTCACACCAGATGTTTTTTGCCCCTGATCTATGTTGTTAGTCCTATAGTTTGTTTTGATTTTGGTTTTCAGAAAAAGGAATTAAAGCTAACAAATTAGAAATAATGCCTTTAGTTGTAGATACTTACATGCCCAAGAGACATCAACTATAGATATTCAGGCCTTTGGATAAAAGTGTGTAAACTCTGAAATTTTCAGGTTAGAGATGATGTTTTGTTATTTGTGTCTGTTCTGTTTTGCTTTTTGTAACTTTTATAAAACATTGACCAAACCAAACTTTGCTTACTTTTCCGAGTCACAGTTCATCACTGAGAGAGGCCAGGGCAGCAACTGAAGGCAGGAACTGAAACAGAGGTCTTGGAGGAATGGAATGCTGCTTACTGGCTTTCTCTCCATGGCTTACTCAGCTTGCTTTCTTATATAAAGCCAGGACAACTTCCTCAAGGGTAGCATTACAGTCTCTAAGAGGTAGTTAGTTACCCAGAGGCAAGGAAGAAAAGCAGAGAATTGTAGGTCAGCATTTAAGGAAACAACTGAAATGAGAGAAGTCAATGAGTATTGGAAAGCAGAGATGGAGAAATTTTGAGTGTCCTTTGGATTTAGCAGTAAGCAGTTCAGCTGGAACTCACTGGTGAGGGCTATGTTGAATGGAATGTTGATGGATACCCCAGATTACAGCTAGTAGAGAGTAAAAGTGCCCACAACAAAACCGACTTGTGAAATTTTGCCAATAATGGAAAAATAAGGAAAAGAGCAGAGAAGTCAGGTCAAGAAGGCCAGTATTTTCCATGCAGGATATGTATGAATTGCAAGTAGAAGTATTAAAGGAAGATAGGTTGGGAGAGAGCTCTGGCTCTGAGAAGGTATTTCAGTATTAGACTTCAGTTGATCTGTGGGCAGATCAACTTGGGAAAGGCTTTACCTTTATTTCAGGTAAAGGAAACTGGAGCCATAAAGGGCTGACAATGGAAGGCTGATACACATATTTGTGGGGGAAGGGGTTCAAATGAGGATGGCCCCTATAGGCTCACATATTTAACCAGTTGGTGACTTTTTGGGAATGATTAGGAGGTATGGCCCCTTTGGAGGAGTGTGTTACTCGGTGAATTTGAGGTTTGAGAAATCTAGCCATTCCCAGTACATATGCACCTCCTACATGTGGTTTGAGATGTTGCTATCTTTTGTTCCACCATCAGTTTTATCAGTTGCCTTTGTTGTGTTTTATCAAAGCAGTAGAACAATATCTTAAGATGAGAGACATTAACAAATTGTGAACAGATTTCTTGGGTTTCAAAAAGGAATGGTAAGAGAAAAATGAAAATGGGGATAGTGATTGAAATGTTGTGGAGGTTGTGTTTAGACTTTTAAGGTATTGGAAACCATTTATGCTTTTTGAGTACTGCAGGATCCAAGAAAGCTGTGCTTCAGAATGAAGTTTCTGAAGTTCTGTGGATGATTGATTAGAGGGAATGTTTTGTTTCTGAGTGTCCTCTATAGCTACCCTAAACTAGGAAACATTTGTATCCTAGTGAGATATTGCTGCTAGGGAAAGGGGCAGCTATCTTTTTTGTGCTAACTTAAACAAAACTTCTCACTCCTCTCCTGAGGGAAGGAGAGGTTTGGTTGCTTTTTGTTGCCCTTCATTACAGAGAATAACCCTTTGCTCTTTAGATACTTACAGGAAGAAGCAACTCGAACTGTAAATTCATAGAAATGTGGCAAGACAACGTGTGAAGTTAGTCTTTTAGTTTTCATATGAAATACTGTCCAACTAAAGAAGGTTAATTTTGCCTGCTGCCATAATACTCAACAAGCATTGAAAGCATGCAAAATACAAATCAGATCTACTGTTTCTTACTGTCTTTTCTGTCATCTAAGCATTTCCTTAGACTCTGGACTGAATCTTGGAGTTAAATGTTTCTCGGAACTCAGCCTGCTTACTCACTTGCTCCCCTCCTCCCACACCTACACCTAATAACATATAAAGAAATGGGTTTCATTTTGTTATTTTTTTTTCCATTTTGTTATTTTTATAGTATACATCTTTATATTTGCTTCCTCTCCAGATACACTGCTGTCTCCCTTCTGTCTTTGGTCTTTTTCTCCTCCTCCATATAGTTCCCCTTCTGCTTTCATAGTACATACACTTTGTTACCTTCTCTTGTTATTCCCCCACTTTAGATCTTTCTCACCCTTTTCATAGTTCCCTTCATACATAGCATACATATAAATATGTGTGAAATGAATATAAATATTTCCATCTAGAGTATACATTTGAGAGAAAACATTAACTATTGGGGTTTTTTTTGAGTTTTTTTTTTTTTAAATAAATACTAGATAGTGATTGCCTTTTGGATGTAATATTTGGCAAAGATATCTCCTATTCTGTAGGCTCTTTTCACTCTACTGATAGTTTTCTTTTCTGCAGAAACTTTAATTTCATGCAATATCATTTTATCAGTTGTTGGGATTATTTCCTGTGCTATTGGAATTGTACATTTCTAAATGTCAGAGAATTTAGTAGTTTCAGTTTCAGTTTACTGCCACCCGCTGTATAGGTAGTTTCTCTGCTTTCTTTGTAAAATTCAGTTAATTCTTCTTTGTTGTTTGTTTCTGTGTAACAGTTAGTCCTGGCAGTTGTTTTGTAGACCAGGTCCCAAACTCACAGAGGTCCACCTGCTTCTGCCTCCCAGGGCTGAGATAAAAAGCATCCACTGTCACATGGCCCAGTGTGCTAATTCTTAGTGAGTGTGGACTAACTTCTTTTTGACACAGGGTTTTCATTTTGTATCCCTGGTTGGTATAGAACTCTTATGTAGGCCAGGATAGCTGTAAACTCACAGGAATTCACAGAATTGGATTGACATTTTTGGGAGGTGGGGAAGGAAGAGGGATGGCACTTTTAATTTTCACTGTGTGAGGAATTGCAAGAACAATACATTAAGTCATATGTTGAACCAAAATTTCTTTTATACAAAGTATTAAATACAATTGCATTTCTAAAATGAAATCGTAGGTATATAGTTGTAGTCATTAAGTAAACGAAGTTAAACGTTATATATTATAGAGAAACATAACGGGGCAAATGTATAAATGAAGACATTCCTGAATTCCCCTGTTTCATCGAGCATCAAAACCCACCATCTTTTAGTCCTTTTCTTATACATTATTCTGTCTCCACAGTCTCTGCATCTGATTGGATCCCTGGATTTTATTTCATTTTTGATTTGACACTCTCCACAAATAATATCATTGGCTGCAGCTTTGGTTGAACATCTTTCTGGGTGTCCATTGTTAGTGCCTCCACAGCTCAAAGAATGTTCTCTGTTGGATTAACTTTTTGAATTAGTATGAATAGCAGAAGAAAATTTTAAATATTTAATGTGATAGTTGAACTTAAGTTGTTTGGGGGACTACTTTAATCCACTGTTAGTGGCATTTTCCAGAATACTATTTGAGTAAAAATTACTGAGGTGCTTTATGCTAACTTCGTCTGCTAATTTCAGTAGATTTGCAGTACTCTTTTTTTATTTTAAGCACGAATACACTGTCTTCAGATACACCAGAAGAGGGCATTGGATTCCACTACAGATGGTTGTGAGCCACCATGTGGTTGCTGGGAATTGAACTCAGGACCTCTGGAAGATCAGTCAGTGCTCTTAACCACTGAGCCATCTCTCCAGCCCGCAGTACTCCTTTATTTGAAATGAGTTTGTAAATCTTTTTTCTTGTCTTCCCATGAATCTCCTTTTTCTTACTCCATCACTCCTAGATTCCAGTCCAGTCTTCCCAGTTTATTGTCATTGTTTTCAGTCAGGCCTTGTTACCTAGTAAATTTGGATGAAAATACTTAAGATAGTCTAAAATAATAGATGATATAAAACTGATTTTTAAAAAAAGATTTATGCATGAGTGCTCTGTCTGCATGTATACCCACATGCCAGAAGAGGGCATCAGAACTCAGTATAGATGGTTGTAAGCCTCCATGTGGTTGCTGGGATATAACTCAACCTCTGGAAGAGTATCTGGTGCTCTTAACAGCTGAGCCATCTCTCCAGCCCTAAAACCGATTTCTTTGGACTCCAGTATTTAGACTAGTACTTTGATTGTCTTTTCTAAATAGCCTTTGCTTGTTGTGATGTATTTACATATCTTCGTACAACTAATAGTCTCGGGATAGCTGTGAGAACAAAATCTGAGATTCAGAATGTTTTCCTAAGAACTCTAGGAGGGGGGTTGGGGATTTAGCTCAGTGGTAGGGCGCTTGCCTAGGAAGCGCAAGGCCCTGGGTTCGGTCCCCAGCTCCGAAAAAAAGAACCAAAAAAAAAAAAAAAAAAAAGAACTCTAGGATGAACTTCTGATTAAGAGGAATTGATTGTAGGGCAAGAGTTTCTAAATTGCTTACTCCATTGCTTACTCCTCTTGATAGTCACCTGGTAACTTGTCACAAACAAATTCCCAGTGTAGTGGCTTATCGGTTTCTCTTTTAGATCTTTCAGGTGACTAGCATGTGGTTAAGTTTTAGATTCTTACTGTAGGATATGATGATTAAAAAAAAGAAAAGGGGTTGGGGATTTAGCTCAGTGGTAGAGCGCTTGCCTAGGAAGCGCAAGGCCCTGGGTTCAGTCCCCAGCTCTGAAAAAAAGAACCAAAAAAAAAAAAAGAAAAAGAAAAAAGAAAAACTAAAGCACATACCTCCCCCCCTCCCCTTTAAAGAGATCCACTTGCCTCTGCCTCCTAAGTGCTGGGATTAAAGGCATGCACTATCACCGCCTGGTTTAACTTTCTTGTTCTTTAGTGAATGGGGAGTTTGAATAATAATTGAATAGAGGAGAAATGAATGCACTCTGTATTCTCAGATGCAGTCTGTTACCTGGGGGAACATAATGGGTGTTCATAAGTAATTAACATAGTATTTAGGAATCTTTAATCTGTTTCTTTCAGGAGGCAAAACCTTCAACTGAGGACTTAGGAGATAAGAAAGAAGGAGAATACATTAAACTCAAAGTTATTGGACAGGTAAGTTTTATTATTTTTCTGCTTTGACATTCATCCAGTATATGAACACATAGGAAAAATATCAGATAAAACAAGTTATTTAAAAATTGCATTTTCACTTATCATACATAAATCTGTTGGAAGTAAAAGAGGTGATACTGTTTGTTTTTGTTTTGAGACAGGGTCTTACTATATAGCCCTTGCTATATAGGTCTTGAACTTACTTTGGTAGACTAGGTTTGCTTCAAACCATAGAGATCCACCTGCTTCCTTGTCTAAGTGCTAGAATTAAAATATGTGCCACCATACCTGGAATGTTATTAACTTTTTTTTTAAAGGTTAGAATTAGTGAAATATATTTTTACTATCAAAATATGAGACTTCTCCACATTCTTTCAGCTGTGAGATTAGTGTCACCACTGTGAGAATTTTATATATTTCCTTGATCATTAAGAATTTGGGGAGCCGGGGGTGCTTATTGTGTATGTGTGTTGTAGTAGTAGTTAGTGGTGGTGGTTGTAGGAATTGGACCTAGCGTCTGGCCAGGTAAGTGTTCTACCACTGAATTTTATCCCCAGCCATCCGTTTACTCTTTTTATTGTTACTTTGAGTATGGTGTGTGTGCATGCGTTGTACATGCTCAGTTGCATGTGCTTGTGCTCACATAGTGGGAGTCAGAGGAGGATATTTTAGGTGTGTGCTCACGCTCTTCACCTTATTCCCTGAGACAGGGCTTCTCACTGCTCCTGTAGCTGGCTTACGGCAGCAATTTTCAGGGCTTCCTCCTCTTTCTCATAGCACCAGAGTTTGGTCTGGCTTTTATCTTTTTAGTGTTTGTACTGGGACCTGAACTTGTGCTTGTGCTATTTTACCTACTGAGCCTTTCTTTTCCCTCCACTCTTCTCTGTTTTCAAATATTTTTATTTTATTTTTTAAATTTTATGTGTATGGGTATTTGGCTGCATATATCTTTATAGCACCTGTATGCCTGGTATCCATGGAACTGTGGTTATAGATGTTTGTGAGCTGCAGTGTGATTGCTGGGAAATCAAACCAAGGTCCTCTGAAAGAGAAGCCAGTGCTCTTAACCACTGACTTACCTGTCCAGCTGCTGACACTACTATTATCACCATCAGTATCATTATTATTTTGAGGCAAGTTCTCACTGTATAAGCCTCATCAGGTGCTGAGCTCACTTAGTAGACCAGGCTGGCCTTGACCTCACAGAGATCTGCCTGCTTCTGTTTGTTTCTTGAGTGCTCAGTTTAAAAGCAAATGTTGCAGGATATTTAATCACACTGTGAACCCTAACATTGTATTATTTACTGGAAAACCTCTTTTTAGTTGTGGTGTGGCTCAGCCTTAGCACACATCTTTAATCCAGGAGTTTTCTGCTTGAATATTGTAAACAATATTAAATAAAGTCAAACACAGGTTAAGAAATGAGCAAGCAACCAGTTAACAGGAAGCAAACATAGGATTATTAAAAGCCAGGGACAGTAAGAGGGAGATAAGAGATAAGAGGATGGATAGGGAGATGCACAAGAAGTAGAAGGGAAGGATAGGAGGTTGTTTGAGACAAGTGAGAAAGGGTGATGGATTGTTGGAGGGATGTTGGCTAAGGAGGAAGATCAGCTGGGTGATTTCTCTGCCTCTCTGAGCTAGTACGCTTACCCTGACATCTGGCTCCCTAGTTTTCATTGGTAAAAATATACAATTGATATTTTGCTAAATAACGTTTGGTGCCTCAATGTATGGCACAATCACACAAAGAAATTATGCCAGCTATGGACAAACTGAGAAGCCATCAGATTTGGTAACACCTGGGAATTCCTCAAGGAGAAAGTTAAGTAGTATTAAAAGGAAAAATCTTTCCCACATTAAAGATAGGAAATACTGATCCTGTATAGTGCTACTTTAGATGGCTTGAAAAGTAGAAGTAGAAAATGGAAAGATGAATGACTTAATTGAGATTAACATAATAATCAGTTATTATTACTATCAGTCTGGTGACCCATATTTTATCTTTAATAGCCATAGTGGGTTTTGTGCCAATATAAAAAGTGGTTTGATAATTATGCCAAATATGAAAAGTGGATTGATAAGATACAAGCCTTAGAAAGACTTAAAAGATGAAAATAAGAAAAATACTCAGATACAAAAAGAGGAATTTAGATAAGCACTTCCCATACCACCACATGATGAAACTGAAAAGGGGTGGCCCAAAGTTGTTGGTTGTTAGAAAACCAATTTTAGTTTATCCAGTTATACATGACCTACCAGCAAATGATAGGTACCCCCTCACCCCCCAAGGTTATAAAGTTAAATGGAATCCTATAGACAAGATCTGAGGAGATTTAAGGAAGTGGTTTGTTTTGTAATTTGTACTTACCTTATGTGAAACAAATTAAATTCATGAGCAACTCAGAACAGAATTATCCCCCCCAAGACTGGGAAGATTTGGCAAAAGCACTGTGTTTTTCTAGAGATAATCGAAAAGGGCCTTAGCCTTCTGGAGTATGCAGAAGGTGTGTCCAGTGCCAGCATTGGACTAATAAATGTAAAACAAGAGACAGGCAAGGTAACCCTTTGCCATTGGGAAATGCCCGCCACCCCCGCCCTGATATCAAGTTTAATTCAGTCATTCTCTGATAGCATTGGAGACAGACCAATTAAAAGATTTTAATGCCCGTTGTTAAAAATAACACTGCTCTAAGCTGGAGAGATGGCTTAGCAATTAAGAGTACAGGCTGCTCTTCCAGAGGTCCTTGGTTCAATTCCCAGCACCCACATGCAGTTTATAACTGTAAGTCCAATTCTAGTGAGTCTGGCGCCTTCTCTTCAACAGACATACAGAAGAAACACCAATGCACATAAAAATAAACTCTGTGTGTGTGTGTGTGTGTGTGTGTGTGTGTGTGTGTGTGTGTGTGTGTGTGTGTGTGTAAACACTAGTCTGGATGTAATCAAGGACAGAATAGCTTTAGTAGATAAAACAAAAAATTCAGGAGAGATTAGAAAGCAAGTGTTTTGACAAACTGCTATAAATGATCAGAGACCAAAGTGCTGAAGATACAAATAAATGGTATTGAAATTGAAGGTTTAGTTGACACAAGAACGAATGTAACAATTCCACCAATTCTTGGCATTCGAATTGGCCTCTTTAGGAGGTAAATATTCAGCTTCTAGGGATTGGAACTTTATTTCAGCTGAAGCAAAGTGCAAGATGGGTGAAGTGCATAGAGCCAGAAGGACACATAGGAAAATGAAAGCCATATGTGACTAATATAGCCATGAATTTATGGGGATGTGATTTGTTACAGCAATGGAAAACAGATTAATATTCCTCCAATCTCAGAAGCAAACTATAAAATAAAGAACCATTATTCTGAGAAAAATATTTAAAAGGTATTATCAGGCTGGAGAGATGGCTCTGTGGCTCTCTGTTGGCACTGGCTGCTCTTTCAGAGGTGTCCTGAATTCAATTCCCCTCAACCACATGGCAGCTCACACACATCTGTTGTGTGTAGTTCCCACTATCCTGTTTTAAGCTCTGGGCAGACTACTACCAGCCCCTGCCCAGAGAATATTGGATCTGTGGATAAAAAAAAGTACAAGCACATATACATTGCTTAATTTCAACCTGCCTTATTGGCTCAATCACTGGTGCTCCTAATCTCTTGTGACTAGCATGCCCTTTCTAATACTCTAAGCTCAGCACCTCTTTTTTTTTTTAACATTTATTTATTTATTATGTATACCTCATACAGCTTTCTGCCTGCATGTATGCAACTACAGGCCAGAAGGGGGCACCAGACCTGATTATAGGTGGTTGTGAGCCACCATGTGGTTGCTGGGAATTGAACTCAGGACCTCTGGAAGAGCAGACAGTGCTCTTAACCTCTGAGCCATCTCTCCAGCCCAGCTCAGCACCTCTTAATCTGCCCTTAGCTTAGTGCCCTGGTTACCTTCTCCTTGTTCAACAACCCAAAACTGCCCTCAGCTTAGTTGCATTGCTAGTCTCCCACCTGAGGAAGCGGCATGAGATAGAGCACTCATACCTAATACATTACAGTCACAGACCATTCAGGTTTACAGAAACAGGATAGATACAGCAGTTGTTGGTCTTTCAAAGGTACAACCTTTGAAATAGGCCTACCTTTAAAATGATTAACTGACAAACCGGTGTGGGTGGAGCAATGACCCTTGACATCAGAAAAATCACAGGGACTAGAATAGCCAGTACAAGAGCAGCTAAATGCTCAAATTACTGAAGAGTCAACAAGTCCTTGGAATTCTATTTTTTTGTCACTAAAAAGAAATCTGGAAAATGAATAATGTTAACAAAATTAAGAGTTATAAATAAGCTGATTCAGCTAATGGGCTCTTTACAGCCTGGAATTCCCTTTCCCTTTTTATTACCTAAGGGATAGTTTATAATAGTGATTGATTTAAAAGACTGCTTTAAAAAAAAAAACTATACAAGAATAGGATAAAGAAATATTTGCCTTTATAGGCAAATACTTATGATAATGATCAACCTGGGTTTTTTGTTGTTGTTTGTTTGTTTGTTTGTTTTTTAAAGATTTAACTATGGTAGCTATCTCAGACACATCAGAAGAAAGCATCAGATCTCGTTATAGATGGTTGTGAGCCACCATGTGGTTACTGGGAATTGAACTCAGGACCTCTGGAAGAGCAGTCAGTGCTCTTAACCTCTGAGCCATCTCTCTACTCGTTAAAAGGTATTAGAAAGTTCTTCCACAAGGAAATGTTAAATAGTCCAACAATGAAATTATAAGGAAATCTCCTTCTTGTTCTTTGTATAACCAGACTCCATTACCTGCAGGGAGTAACCCAAAAGGTACCTAAAGAAATGAAATTTGGCAAATGGATGTGTTTCATTTTGTGAAGTTTGGAAAATTAAAATAATGTACACTATGACATTGACACATATTTGGGGTTTTAGTGGGCAACTGCTTTAAGTTCTGGAAAGGCTGATTCTGTAATTGCACATTTGTTAGAAGTTATGGCTGTTATGGGGATACCTATACAAATTAAGACTAACAGTGTCACTTCAGCATGTATATCTAGTAAAATGAATTTTTTTTGCATATTACAACAGAAAGCATATTATAGGTGTATCACACAATCTTACAGGACAAGCACTTACAGAAAAATTAATCTCACTTTAAAGGATATGCTGAATAGACAGAAAGGGGTACTAAAGACATGCAGAGATCGATTACACAAAGCTTTATTAACTTATTTTTAAAAAATGCTAATGAGAAAGGAATAACAGCTGTGGAGAGAAATTGGAAAGTAGAAAAAACTGCCTGTGTGTTTTAAAGATGTCTTGACCTCAGAAGGAAACCTGGATATGTTTTAGGTTGCAGAAGAGGTTTTGTCTTTGTTTCCACAGGAGAAGAAAAGCTATGGATACAATTAAGATTGATAAAGATAAGATTTGAATAGGAGAGATCTCCTGAATAAGGAAAAGCAATAGAGTTCAGTTCATCAGAAGCTTGGTCATTCAATCTAAACTAACTTAAAAAAAGACTAACAAACACCTTTCATTTGATCAGTCATGAAAGAAAATAAAACTAAAAAAAAATAATATTTTTGACTAGTAATTTACCAAAGGCACAGTTGCCTTACTAGTATAAAATGCTTTTGAGTTTTCTTTTTAAATAAAAAGGATATTTTTGTTGTTTGGTATTAAAAACACAGTTAAGAGATTTAAAAGTTTTAAGAAATTCAAAGGATTACTAGAGTTCTAACTTGTTTTCCTTTTTTTTAAAGATTTATTTATTATATATGTACACTGTAGCTGTCTTCAGACACACCAAAAGAGGGCATCAGACCTCATTACAGATGGTTGTGAGCCACCATGTGGTTGCTGGGATTTGAACTCAGGAACTCTGGAAGAACAGTCAATGCTCCTAACCACTAAGTCATCTCCAGCCCCTAACTTTTTTCTAAATCTCTAAGAGTTGGTGTGATTTGGAGCTAAGATACAATATTTGAGGAGGGCAATGGTAACCCATGTTTTTAATCCCATCAGAGATAGGCAGATCTCTGTAAGTTAGTTGTTTTCTAAATTCTAGAATTACAGTGAAGAAAATGGTGGTGCACACCTTTAATCCCACTACCCAGGGACAAAACTCAGATAACAGCTCCTAATTGGTATGATTGCACGCTAGAGAAATCACATACCATATTTATAGGTTTATTATAAAAACCTCTACAGGGTTACTAGAAAAACAGCCAATTTCCAATGGGGATAGGAATAAAGAGCAGCTTTTGTGACTGCCGGTAAGCTCATCTCTGTGCATGCAACCCTGACCAATATTAAACCACATGGGACTCTTCATAAAGCAAAAAGGAGCCCATCAACAATTGCCTGTTGGCTTCCATTGCAAACAACTTTCCACATACAGAGAATATTCTTTCTTTGAGAAGTAAATCTGGGCATTTTATGAGGCATGGAGAACCTCATACTCAGTCATTGCCAACCACCCTATGGTCATATAATCATGGATTGGCTCCATTTAAAGGCAGAGTCTTTTGAAGGCTCAGCCATGGAAGGAAAGGTATTAACAGTGGAACTGGTACCTAACTGAATTCCTTCATGATCAGGATGTGGCAGCAAAGGGGCACTGAGGAAACAGCTCAGTTGCCTATAATCCCCTTTCCTAAACCACTCCCCTGCTCCCCAAAAGAGGCCCCTGTTGAAGTGTGGAGACTGAGGGAATGGTCACTACATTTGGCTAATGCATGGTTTACCAATGATTTATCAACCCCTGATGGAACCAAAGCTAACGGACAGTGGCCGCCATAGACTCGGGGAATGGAATGGCCAATACTGAAAGGAACCACAAAGTCAGTGCAGCACTGCTGGCCATAAGATGATCAACCAGGAACAATTCCTGGTGTGTGCAGTGGCACAGCAGCTATACGGTCATCAAAATGGAAACCACCGACTGGCAGATAAATGGCAAAGATATCTGGTCATAGGAGGCATGGATGAAAATGGCAAAACCTAGAAAACTTAGCAAAGACATCAAATTTTATGTAGCTCATATAGGCAAGAAAAACAGAAACCTTCTTTTGAAAAACAGGACAAAAAAGAAAACTTGTCTAATCCAAGGTTGCAAAGATTTATACCTGTGATTTCTTCTAAGAGTTTTATAATTTAGTTCTTAGGTTTGTATCTTTTATTATTAAGATATTTTTGTATGAGCGTTTTCCTAGGCCATTAGTTAAAAAGACCATTTTTTCCGAGCCTTATAGTTCAGGGCTGTAATTCTAGCTACTTGAAGTTAAGTTAGAAGGATCTTAGTTTCAAGGCCTACCTAGGATGAAGTCTCAACATGGCTGCCTAAAGAAGACCAGAGAGAATGACACCACACATTCTAACATGGAAAGGGCACACTCTCTTAGGGGCCCAACATTTCTCAAAAAATTATAGGCATATAAGGAGTTCTGAGAGTGGGAGAAATAGTCTTTTCTAGGAAGAGCTCACCTCGTCTGTTATCCAATACTAAGTGGTCAGTCCTAAAGTCCTACAGATACAAGTAGCATTGTACAGACTGAACAGATTCTATTTATACGTTTAGGATTATATGTGTATATGTGATTAAAGAAAAGCGAGGGGCCATAAATTGGAGAGTAAGTAGAGGTGTACAGGATGGTTGGATGGAGGAAAGGGAAAAAAGATGTAATTATAGTAAATTCAAGAAATTAAAAAAAAAAAGTGACTAGGAATATAAGCTCAGAGGTGGAATAGTTACCTAGCATATAGGCTGGCTTCAACCTACCAGTATCACAAAGGCTCCTTTTTATATTAAACTGTCTTGGCGGAGAGAGAGCAAGAATCAACTATAGGTATGAGTTTTTTTATTTATTTATTTATTTATTTAGTTTTTTTTTTGGAGCTGGGGACCGAACCCAGGGCCTTGCGCTTCCTAGGTAAGCGCTCTACCACTGAGCTAAATCCCAGCCCCTTTTTTTTTTTTACATTTTTTTTTTCTTTTTTTTTTTCGGAGCTGGGGACCCAACCCAGGGCCTTGCTACCACTGAGCTAAATCCCCAACGAGTTTTAATTTTTTTTATTCCATTGATTTTTTTTTTTTTTTTTTTAAATAGACAGGATAGCTCCATGTAACTCTGGCTACCATAGAATTCTTTGTAGACCTGAACTCAGAGATCTGATTACCTTTGCCTCCCAGTGCTGGGTTTAAAGGCATGCACCACCGTGTCTTGCTTGGAATTATATTATGTTAGGCATGCTGTAAATATTTTTTTATCTTTTTATGAAATTATCACAAATACATTAAATAGGCTAATATATTTGTGAATGCAGCGCACATTCAATTGGTCTTGAAATTTTATGATAATGCAAATGCTAGTATTTTTTTTTCTGATTATTTGCTTGACAATGTGGACAGAAGAAAAGCATCTGTAGTTAAACAGATTGTTTCAATAAAAAAGATGCTGGGGAAGGAGTCTAAGACAAGTACTCCACTTGGCAGCTTTAGCCCCAAACCTTATGTTTGAATTACTAAAGTTTTTATTCATGTTAGACAAACCAGCTTCAATGAGTCACTTCATGGTAGAGAAACGTTTTCTGTGTTATTTCAGAGTTTAGATTTCTCTTCTAGTGTGACCACCTTCGGGACACTTTAGTTGGTATGAGTGGAGAGTGTGTTTTGTTTGTGTTGCTTATGAGGGTTTGTGACTGTTCATTTTATTTTTACATTATTTTGATGGATATGCTATCATGAAGGAATGCATTCTACACAAATCTACATTAATAATTTTGATACCAAAACATCTTTTTTTACTAATTTTTTATAATGGATTGCTAAAAAGTTACTTGGAATTTGATTAGATTGCTTTAATAAAACTAGTTAGGAATGCTAGAAAGAGTATTTTGGTGGGAAACGTTCACTGACAAGGCATAAGTAAATAATTCGGTTGGAGTTACTAAGTACTGCAGGTAAACAGTGTCTCTCTTTGTCTCCCTAGGACAGCAGTGAGATCCATTTCAAAGTGAAAATGACAACACATCTCAAGAAGCTCAAAGAATCGTACTGTCAAAGACAGGTTTGTGTATTGTGACCTAAAAACTGTGCTTCGCCAAAAGATGGTCTGTTTTCACCATTAGCAACTTAAGGAAAAAGCCTAATGTTATCGTTTTCTCTTGACCCATTTCAAAATTTGAATTAATAAAACATAGAAATAGTTTGAAAGTAACTCATTTTGCTGACTGCTCAGATGAATATTTTTGGATGTTTGCATTCTGGTATACAGCAGCGAAGCTAGCCTTTAGGTGATTACAGTGAGATATCCCTGTTCTTCTAACCAGGAGCTTTAGGTGATTACAATGAGATATCCCTGTTCTTCTAACCAGGAGCTTTAGCCACATTTCAAATTTAAATCTATAATTAATATATTTTCTTGGGGCTGGAGAGATGGTTCAGCACTTAAGAACACTGACTGCTCTTACAAGGGACCTGGGTTCAATTCCCAAACACCCACTTCGTTGATCACAAACACCTGCAGATCCAGTTTTAGAGGATCTGACAGCCTCCTGTGGGCACTGCACACATACATGGTACACAGGCATATAGGCTGGCAAAACACAAAAATAAAAAACAAGTATTTCTGCTTTATAAATAATATAGATTGTGGCTATATTTTTTCAAACATTTCAAGATAATTTCTTAAGAATTAACTCCTTTAAAAGTATCTGTTTAGTTGTCTACATTCGCACATTTTATACTCACAAATAATTAATAAACATTGGGTAAAATGTTCCAGGTCATCTTCAGCTACATAAAATATTCCAGGACAGCCAGGGCTACATAGTGAGACCCTGTCTCAAATACATAAATATGAATATATGTGTGTGTGTGTGTGTGTGTGTGTGTGTGTGTGTGAATGAATAAAGTTGTGTATAAGAATGTAATTTATGTTGGGTGTGGTGGGGTACATTGGAATCCCAACACTGATGGGGTGATGTAGTCATCAGGTCACGGTAATCTTCTGCTATATAAGAAATTTGAGGTCAGCCTGAGTTGTATGAAATCCTGACTCATAAAACTAAAAACAAGTTAAAAAACAATATATAGAGATAGGCAACGTTGAATTGTTCATTTGTTTTGAGACAGGGCCTTTCTGCATAGCCCTAGCTGTCCTGGAACTCACTATGTAGACCAAGCTAGCCCGAAACTCAGAGATCCTTCTGCATTTGCCTCCTGGGTGCTGTGGGTCACCACACTTGGTATATTTTAATTTCTTTGCAGTTTGTTTCAGTTACAGTGTTTAAACATCCACAGATAGAAGTTTTAGTTTTTTGTTGTTGTTTTAAATTTTACTTTTGGTATTTGCTTGCGTGTATGTCTGCATTATGTCCATAGTGCCCTCAGATGCTGGAAGTGGGCATTGGATTCCCTTAGGACTGGAATTAAGATAGCTGCCATGTGAATTCTGGGAATTGAATCTGAGTTCTGAAAGTGCAGCAAATCTTCTTAAACACAGAGCTATTTCTCTAGCCCTTAAATGGGTCATTCTTGATTCCTACTTCCTTGTGAAGTTAACTTTCTCTTAAAGACTCATTTCCCCTTTCGCTATCATATTAAAGTGGTTAAAAAACATAAACATCCTTTGTAGCATTTAGACTTACCCAGATGCATATGTGTGTACATACAAACACGTTACTGTGCCTTACCTAGCTATCTCTTTGCATTACCACATTCTTTGGATTTAATGTTTAAAACTAGTGTTGCTTGTATAGTTAGAAGCTAGAAAGCACATCCATGTCCAGGTCCTTATTTTACGTTAGCTCAGGCTTCAGGGGAAAGGAACATAGTAGTGGTTGAGAGAAGAGGCTTATCAATCATTTTGAGCGGGAATTCTTGGCTACTCCTTATCTACAGGCCTTAAGTTCCCTGCTTGTGCAGTGAAGATGAGGAGATAACCTTCCTGAGTCCTTGTCAAGAACCTCATGACGGGCTGTAAAGTCATGGTGCCCAAGGCTTGTTAAGCCTTTCATGTTCATGCTGTTTCTTTTTCTCTCTTGGTTTTATCATAGTTACTAATCTAAGATTTTTATACTCACTTTCCTTTTCCTTCTTTTAGGGAGTTCCAATGAATTCACTCAGGTTTCTCTTTGAAGGTCAGAGAATTGCTGATAATCATACTCCAAAAGAAGTAAGTATGAAAAGTCTGAAATAAGATTTTAGATAAAATGGGTTGGGATCGTGGTAGAGCATGTGCTTAGTATGCATGGGTCCAGAGTTTGATCCCTAGCACCAAAAAAGAGGTAAAAAATAAGATTTTAGAATTTATATTTAATTAATTTATTAATGTACGTGTGCCTGAATGCACACATGGGGTCCATAAAAGTCTTGATGCATATGTGGGAGCCATTTCTCTCTACTGAGGGCACCCTGCGGGTGGGTTCAGTGCCCATTTCAACAACATGTGGACAAAAAAATCTTTTCCCTTGGGGTTCAGAGGTTGTGAGTACTTTCTGCTCTTGCAGAGGACCCACATGATACCCATGTTCATAACTTTCTGTAACTAGTTCTAAGGGATCTGATACCCTCTTCTGACTTCCTTGGCCACCAGGCACAAACATAACATATACATATATGCAGGTAAAACACATACACACAGTGCAGGGAGTGGGGTGTTCTCTGTGTAACATAGCCCTACCTTGTTGGAACTCACTCTGTAGACCAGGCTGGTATTGTACTGAAATTCACCTTCCACTGCTTCCTAAGTTACGGGATTAAAGGTGTGTGTGTCACCACTGCCTTGTGTGTTTGTTTTTTGTTTTTGGAGACAGGGTCTCTAGAGCCCTGGCTTGCCTTGAATTCATGGAGATCTGCCTGCCTCTGCCTCTGCCTCCCAAGTGTGTGCTCCCCACTCCCCACCCCCCACCCCTGCCTTTCATTAAGAGTAATGTTAACTTCGTTGATACAGTTAAATGATGAGTGCCAGATTCTTTTGCTGTATTAGGGTTCTCTAGAGGAACAGAATTGTTAAGAAATATATATGTAAAGGAGATAATTATAGTGTTTTACAGGCTGAGTTCTGGCTATTTCAATAGTAGCTGTCTATCGGTGGAAGGTCCAAGAATCCAGTAATTGTTCAGTCCACGAGGCTGGATGTCTCAGCTTGTTTTGAGTATTCTGAACAAGTGGGCTTTAATGCCAGTAAAGGAATGAACTTGCCAGGGAGCATGGGCAAGCAGGCAAAGAACAAAAGTTTCCTCCTATGTCTTTTATATAAGGCGCCACCAGGAGGTGTGACACATATTAAAGGTAGATCTTTCTACCTCCAGAGATCCAGATTAAGCTAAGCTGGGCATAGTGCAGAGCTCTGAGTTGGAGGCCAGTGTAGGTAGGTCTAGGATAGTTTGCATTACATACAGAAATGCTGTCTCAAAAAATCAAAAACAAGGGCTGGAGAGATGGCTCAGTGGCTAAGAGCACTGACTGTTCTACAGGACCAGGTTCTGTTCTAGTCACCTTCATGGAGGCTTACAGTCTCTAGTTCCAAGGGCTACAGTACCCGCTCCTGGCCTCCAAGGGTGCTTCGTGCACATGGTGTATGATGTACATACAAGCAAAACATCCATACATAAAAAATAAAGGAAAAAAGTAAAAAACAAGTCCAGATTAAAGACTTACAATGACTATTTCAGAAGACTAAAATCTCTCACAGGTGTGGCTGCTGATTGGGTTTTAGTTAATTCCAGATGTTAAGTTGACAACCAAGAATAGCCATCACAGTTACCCTTTCCATTTGAATTAATCAGTGGCCTGGGAAGATTTCTTGAAAATGTGTGGCTGTCTAGATGGTGGTACTCACTTTTAATCCCAGTACTCTGGAGGCAAAGGTAGTCTCTTGAGTTGGAGGCTAGCCTGGTCTACAGAATGAGTTCCAGGACAGCCAGGGTTACACAGAAAATGTGTGGCTGTCCTTTAGATATTGGCCATTTGAGTCCCTTCAACTTGGTACCTTTTTTTTTTTTTTTTTTTTTTTTTTTTTTTTGGAGCTGGGGACCCAACCCAGGGCCTTGTGATTGCTAGGCAAACGCTCTACCACTGAGCTAAATCCCCAACCCCTTTTCTTCACATTTTAAAAAGATTTTATTTTGAAATACTTTTAGCTTACCAGAGATGTTACAAGTACAGAATTTTAAAAAATCTATTCCTTACCTAATTTTCCCTAGTTTCTTTGTTTCATCTCTTTGTGTTGGGGTGGCTCTGCCCTTCTTCCCAGACCATTTGGGGTTAAACAGTATACAAGGACTTCATGTTTTGTGTTTTAGTCTCTTTTCCCCCTTTCCCTTCATTTTATAAAACTGGAACAATTATACTGCAGCAGACAACTACATAAATCTTCTGTGTTAGAAGCTCACTATTAAGACAAATTAGGGGGTTGGGGATTTAGCTCAGTGGTAGAGCGCTTGCCTAGCAATCACAAGGCCCGGGGTTAGGTCCCCAGCCCCAAAAAAAAAAAAAAAAAAAAGAAAAAAAAAAAAAAAAAAAAAAAAGACAAATTAGGATGCAAGCTTTAATTCCAGCACTGCAGAGGCAGGTGGAACTCTGTAAATTTGAGGCTATGAATGATTCTAGAAAAGCAAGGGTTAGAAGCCCTTTTCAAAATACAAAACAACAAAAACAAACCACAAATTAGATGCCAGAGGGAATTGTAGATGACAAAATTCTACTTAGGAATGGATCCTCAGGGCAGGCAGCATTTATCCAACTAAAACTATATATTTGGAACCCTCTTTCTTTTTTAAATGTGAGTATCAGTTACATCTAAAAAATGTGTTTTAGAAAATACGCCATTGAACTATTAACATTTTTTCATGGACTTTAAAGGTTGCTAAAATATTTGTGTTATAGAATAAATAAACTGGAGTGTGAAATTGTTTTAGGAGTAAAAGAATAATTGAGTAGACAAAGCAGTAGGAAAAGACCTGTGCCTGTGTCTTCCTTCTCTTTTCCTTTTCCTCCCCTTATCTTGCCTTTCTTCTGTTCCCCTTTCTTTTTCCCTTTTCCCCTTTCCCTTTCTCTCCCCTTCTTTCTTCCCCCTTTCCCCTCCCTTTCCTTCCCCCCAATTTCCCTTTCTCCTCATTTTCCTCCTGTGTCCCCCCTCTATTTCTCCTGTATCTCCCCTTCCCCTTCTTAACTTTCTTCCCCCACTCCCCATCCCCTCCCTTCCCCTTTCCTCCCTCCCATCCTTCCCCTTCTGCCCCCTCTCCTCTCTTCCCCTCCCCTCTCCCTGCTCTACTCCCTCCCCCATTTCCTTCCCGTCTAGTCTGTGCTAGAACAATCTCACGGGTTTGTACATGCTGTCCAAGAACTATTTTTTGTTTGCTTTTGGATTTTTGTCGTCGTCGTCGTCGTCGACATTGTTGTTCCTCTTAAGCTTCTTGAGTCAGGGACTCACTGTGTAGTCTGGGCTCTCCCGGAGCTCACAGTGCAGACAGGCTGCCTCAAACTCAGAGATCTGTCTGCCTGCCTCCGCCTTGTAAGTACTGGGGTTAAAACACACCACCATGCCCGTCTTTCTCCAGGTTTTTGAGACAATCTTATGTAGCCAAAGCTGGTTTGGAATTAACTGAAGAGGGACTTGGACTCCTTATCCTCTTACTTAAACTGCCCAGGTTTTCAATTTTAGAGGCTTATTAATTATAGATGACATTTCTTCCTTTACCTTAAAATAGTGGTCATATAATTGCAGCTAATATAAGAATAATGCTTTTATAGTCTAGTAGTAACATGTTTTTCTTTTCTTCCAGCTGGGAATGGAGGAAGAAGACGTGATTGAAGTTTATCAGGAACAAACGGGGGGTCACTCGACGGTTTAGATAATTCTTTTTATTTTTTATTTTTTCCTTTTCCCTCAATCCTTTTTTATTTTTAAAAATAGTTCTTTTGTAATGTGGTGTTCAAAATGAAAATTGAATACTGGCACTCCATCTCTTAGAACATCTGGTAATCTGAATTCTAGTGTTCAATATTCATTATTGGTTGTTTTTGTTGTGCTGATTTTTGGTGATCAGACCTCAGCTCCCTTAACATTGCCCTTCTTCCTTTAAGAGATTTCATGTGTGCACACAGAGAGGCCACCCTTTCCAGGACTGTGCATTTTCAGGGTTGTGATGATAAAAGGATCGACCAATGGGAGCTTCCCTGTGACCTTTCAATGGCCCTGCAGTTCCGGTATGTGGTTGCTTCACTCCTGGACTATGATTTTCAGTGGGAGATGGAGATTTTTCAGAGAACCGAACTGTGGAAAATGACCTTTTCTCAGCTTGAAGCTACTTTTAAAATCTGAGGGTCTGGACCAAAAGAAGAACATCATGTTTGTAGTCAAGGTAACAGATACAGTGAGAGTAACAGCTAACTCCAAAGGTGGCTTCACTGGAGAGAAAGAAAGTGTCTTGAGCAAGACAGTATTGTCAGAAGATCCCAGGAAAGTTCTAATCTTCATCAGCAGTTAATAAGAAAGTTACTCATACAGAAGTGTACGCAACAGACACTGCTCCTTTTGATTCTGTTGTACTTTTTGGCCTGGGACATGGGTTTTCAAGGGACATCATCTGTACCAGCTTCATTAAAATAAACAATATTTGTAAAAACCGTACTAAAGCTCCTTTTATTTTAGCCATGTAGGGAGAAAAGTAAAAATGCCCCAGATAGGATTTTCTTGCATGAGTATTTCTTTAGCACTGTGCAGTAATGACTTAATGGCTTTGAAGTATTAAAGTTTCTAGAATGCCTTCTGAATCAAGAATTTAGTTATGGCTACTAGCTAAATTCCTTTTAAAAAACTTACTGTTATATCTTTAGATTGTGCTATTCCTGTAGTGTGTAATATTAAAAAAACAATCCTGGCTATCACTGGCTAAGCACCCGCCAGAGGTCTTGGTCTGTTCCCAGCCGGGTACTGATCTCAAGACCACATGTTTTCCCTATTGCCAGAGCCTGTCCCACCAAGGCTGGCTCTGCTTCTCCAGAGCTCCAAAATCGCTCTCCACCCTGCCGCTGGCTGCTGCCAAACCAGCTCAGCACTCCCAAATTTCTGCAGCTAGCTGGGGCCCATCCTCGCAAACCCACATTCTGCCAAGGTTACCTTTCCTTGGAACTCAGTTGAATAGCCCTGAGAAGGAAGACATCAATCTTAGTTTAGAATCGGCAGATAGCTGGGCATAGGACCTAGTATCCTAAATTTATCAACTCTTCTGTTGAAATCGTCTGTAGTGCATCCTCGTGGATCTGCCACACGAACTAACAGCCTCCGACCTCCTCCTACGTCTTGTCTGCCTTGCTCCTGTAGCCCAAAGCAAAGTCCTTGCCTGCCTTCCCTCTTCCTCTCTCGGACCTCCTTCTTGCCCAGTGATTGGCTTCTTGTATTTATTATCTAATCAATTAGGGGGGAAAGAATATAGGATATCATTACTGGTTTTATTTTTTTCCTCTTAGAGTACTTTTTAAGTCTCAATGACTCAGAATTTATATACGTATACATCCAGTTTTATGGTATCCAAGTATAGTGCCACTGACTACTTCAGCAAGTAAAACCTATTGCATGTGCATTTTATAAACTGTTAAAACTTACATACCCGGGCTGGAGAGATGGCTCAGTGGTTAAGAGCACTGACTGCTCTTCCAGAGGTCATGAGTTCAATTCCCAGCAACCACATGGTGGCTCACAACCATCTGTAATGAGATCTGGTGCCCTCTTCTGGCCTGCAGTCACATATGCAGGCAGAATGCTGTACATAAAATAAAAAAATCTTTAAAAAAAAAAAAAAAAGAAAAAGAAAAAAAAAAAGAAAAACTTACATACTCTTCTCAGGTAACTTGCTCAAAAAGCATATTGCCTTGAGAAACTTACATTTGACCCTAGCTTTTTTTTTTTTTTTTTTTTTTTTCTTTTTTTTTTTTTTTCTATTTTTCGGAGCTGGGGACCGAACCCAGGGCCTTGCGCTTGCTAGGCAAGCGCTCTACCACTGAGCTAAATCCCCAACCCCTTGACCCTAGCTTTAAAGTGGAGTTTTTAAGACTGTCACCTGGCATTTACTATTATAATTTTAAATTAACTGGAATTTCGATTTGATTGTAGAAAATCTTTGAGTTATATCATTTGTCAAGATCAAGTAACAGAACTGTTATTTGAGCCGCCCAGAATTCATGACTATATAGTTAAGAATTATAATTTTGTTTGCATTTTAAATGAAGTCTCAGCATTTGGTGGTGGAGTTAAGTTGTAGAAATAATTTCTCTCCATGTGGTGCATGAGTGCAGCATCCTAGATTTGCAAAAGAAGGGAGAAAAATAAAATGAGCAGTGGCAGTTTCCTTGCAAGTGGATTCTTGAGTGTGTATTGATTGTCTGGCTAAGTATTAATGACTGCAAGTAGGGTTGGCAAGCAGAAAAATGGGGTGACACTTAAATTCGCAGGTCTTATCCATAGTGTTTGGCTATTTCTTTTTCTTTTTTTTCACTCTCTTCCTCCTGTCTCTGGCTATTTTATTTCTATTTTACATGAAACAAGAAGTTACTCAATTCCTGCAGTATAGAATGGAAAATTAGCTACATTTCTAGGATGGAGAAGTGTAATTCCTATATGGAGGAAGCAAATACCTTGTGAGTATTAATCCCTAATAATAGTCCTCACAAATGCAAGGTATTTGCTTTGTACAGGAATTAGAGGGAATTAATGTGGACAGTGTGATGATTAAGTCTTCATTGTCAACTTGCCTGGATTTAAAATCACTCTGGAAAGACCTTTGGGTGTGTCTAGAAAGGTTTGAGGTGGGAATTCCTAACTTGGGTGTGGGCCCTGCCATTCTGTGGAATCCAGGACTGAGTAAAAAGGATAAAAGTGACAAGCGCCAGCATTTGTCTTTGACTTTACTATTGATACGGGGTGACCAACTACTTACCTCTTTATAAGTTTTTGTGTGTGTGTTTTGATGAAGTAATGAGAAGACTTAAGTGTGGATTAAAAGTTGGGAAAAATAAGCTGGGGATGGTGGCACACATCTTTCGTCCCTTGGTTGTCATGCAGGCAAGTATCTGAATTTAAGGCCAGTCTTTTCTACCAAGGGAGTTCAAGGAAAGCCAGGACTATTTCACAGAGAAATCCCTTCTCAACCAAAACCACAAAACCAAATACTACTTAAGTTAGCATCCTTTTATATTTTATTTCTAACAGTCTTAATGAGCATCCTGTAATGCTTCGTTAAGAGATGATTGTTAGACATTGAAAGAGCTGTTAAATGACTTGGGACTTCTGATAGGATGATTAGAGTTTTATGAGTAAGTTCTTCAAGGCATAGTTGGGAATAAAATCTCGTTCTCAAGGATCAAAAATAATGATGGAATGTTTGAGGTGATGAAATAGTTTTGTTTTGGGCTGGAGAGATGGCTTAGTGGTTAAGAACACTGACTGCTCTTCTAGAGGTTCTGAGTTCAATTCCCAGCTCCCGCATGGTGACTCATACCATCTGTAATGGGGATTTGATGCCCTTTTCTGGTGTGTCTGAAGACAGTGACAGTGTACTCACATACATGAAATAAATTTTTAAAAGAGAAAAAAAAATCATTCTATTTCTTTGCAGACGTAGTCCCCAGCAACTTCACTGTGGCTAGTATGATGGAAGAGTGTTTTAGCTTTAGCAGCTACACGCTAGCAGTTGCTCCCATACTCACATATGCTGCTCTAGATCTGCACTTTGAGGATTGAGAGAATTTCCTCACAAAACAGCTCATTTTGGTCAGTTGAACTTCTATCAAGTGATTCTGAACATGCCTTTGAAGTTTGTGTTAGATTTTCAGGGTGAAATTGTCGTTTTACCTTATAGAGGGATGTGATTAGCTACTCTTAGCTTATCCAGAGTTATTGCATGACAGTTTTTATTTACCATCAACTCTTGAACACACTGAAATACATAGAATATCCTAAGACTTAGTATCTCCAACTGGAACTATGTAATGGTAGTCTAGATACCAAGGCTTTTGAAATTATATAGTTCTAAAGGAAACAACTGGTTTAAGTTGGTGAAGAGTTAATTGGGTCAGTATGTGGAATGCAGGAGTGCTGGGAATAGAGAGGTTCCAGGGTAAAGAAAGTCCTAGGGTGTGGTTGAGGTGGAATGGAACTAACGGAGCTCAGGCCAGAGTTTTATTATACAAATATAGCTTTTTTCTGTCACCACTTCTCAACTTACTGTTTCTTCTAGCCTTATGGCTTGGGAGTTTGTAGGGACTGGAAATACGAGTAGACCCATGGTCTGGAAATGTTTTGTGTCCACTGCAGACCACTGGCTTCTTTAGAGAGTTCTTGATGGAAATGAAGGTGTTTCTCCAAAGCAGCTTTTTGCCTAAGGAGACAACCCCACCCCCAATTCAAGAAATGATTAACCATCCAGTACTGTAAGTGTAACCATCCAGTAACACTGTAGAGTGTTAGATTTGGGTTGGGTGGTAATTGGATTTGGGCTGTTGGTTATGGGTTTTAGTGGAAGAGCATTTGGGAGCATCATGAGATTCCTGTTAGAAAAGGAAAAGGAAAGACATAATTTTCAGTTCTCGTGTTGCTGGAAGAGACTTGCTTGTTTGCCTTATTTAGTTTTTTGCTTTTTTGTGATAGTATCAGTGTAACCCTTGGCTGTCCTGGAACTTGCTGTTTAGACCAGTTGGCCTGGGAACTCATGGAGATCCATCTGTCTCTCCCTCTGCTTTCTAACTGCTGGGATTAAAGTAGATTCTTTTGCTTGTGACTTGAAGAAACAGAGTGGTTAAAGTACAGGGACAGATGTCGTAGATGCAGATGAAATAGTTGGTACTGAGTTCTAGTCCTTGGTGTTGTGACCCACTGTTCCTTTAGTTATTTGGTTTCCTTTTCTCAGCTATCTGGACTAGTTTTCTATAATCACTTCAGTACCTCCATAATAACTCAGTTTTTCTTGGAAAGTCGGTGTTCTAGTAGCTTGTTTTTTGTCTCACACTACTACTGTCATGACACATGATGTCTGCCCTGTTGAAGTTGAATTAGGATTCTTCCAATGTTCTATTTTGTAATTCCCCTAACAGTTAAAGTCCAGGGAAGGAACAACTCCAAGTTAATGAGAAGTCTTGAGAGTTTTGATGCCTTCTCTTTCTGAACCTCTTAAAGAGTATTATAGATTCAATTTAATTAGTGGAAAATTATAACTCAAGGGAGAAGTGTTTACATTTCATGTTGGAAACATGATTTTCCAGGCTGTCCCTCTACCTTTCAGAGGTTGTACCTCTTCTGTCAGTTTTGAGATAGAATCTTACTGCAGCTCCCCCAGTAGTTTTCCAAGAGCCTTTTTGCTTCTGCCTCCCAAGTGCTGGGATTATAGGCCTGTACCCACCACACCCAGCTACCTTTCAGTGCTTTATGATTGTAACAGATAAAAGAAAAATGCTGTTGGCCCAGGTAAGTTAACTTTGTGTAGTTTCTCTTAATACGACACTCACTAGGTCTGGTCTTCATCCAAAGGACCACTTGTTCAGTCTCATTCCAGCAAGGCTTCATGTTCATTCAGCATTGAGTCTCATTGCTTTCCTCACGCTGTGCACTTACTGTTGTGTCCTGAAATACTCATCTCCATTCTTGTGTGGTTAACTCTATTATTAAAACCTCACCCTTGGGCTGGAGAGATGGCTCAGTGGTTAAGAGCACCGACTTCTCTTCCAGAGGTCCTGAGTTCAATTCCCAGCAACCACATGGTGGCTCACAACCATCTGTAATGGGATCTGATGCCCTCTTCTGGTGTGTCTGAACATAGCAAGTGTATTCATATAACTAAAATAAATAAATCTTTAAAAATTAATAAAATATCGCCCTTTAGGACATTCCTTTTCAGAAGCCTTTGCTCTGAGCTACCAATCTAAAATAAGCTTCCTGTCACAGTTTAAAGTGTTTCTGCATAGCATTTTGTTGCTAGTTTAAAAAGGGAACAGTTTTCTTTTCAGTACCTCTTCATCCTTAACCCTAGAATGTACCTACTTCTGAATTCCGAGAGTCTACAATTTGCATAATGGTCTTGGTTTTGGCCATAACTCATTTATTGGTCCTGGTAGAGATCTTGCTTCTCTTTCACTGGGGAGTTAAATCCAGCAAACAATGCAGCTTCTACCACCCTGCTGTACACTAGCCCTGGTGTTTTGTTTTTTTGTGTGGTTTATTTTGATTTGGGATTCGCTTTTATCTGTAAACAAGATCAAGATAAATGATCTCTAAATTTCCATCAAGCTTCAATACAAATTCCGTAAACCAAGATAGATCCTGCGCTGTTTGTAGCTGAAGAATGGCTCTGTGTTTTGGTCTTTCTAGCCATGTTGTAGGGGTTGAGAGAATTTCGAGCTTAAAGGCAGTGGTCAGCATTGGCACTGGGCCTTCAAGCCTCAGAACAATCCCTGACAGCAGTCTGTTCCCCTCCCCCCAACCCCCTCAGTACCAGTACCTGATTTGTTCCTGGGCTAGTTTTGTGGCTTCTTCCAAAGCTAGCTTTGCTGCTTCCTCTTCCTGTTTCCTCCTTTCCTCAGCCTCCTGCTTAGCTTTCTCTTCTGCTTCTTGTTTCTGCCGCTGGTACTCCAGCCGTTCTTCCTCAGCCATTTCCATCAGGCGTTTTTGTTCATCGGCTAACTGCAGCTCCAGTTCCTTCTGCCTCTGCTTCTCTGCCTCTGCAGAGCAGAAAGAGCTGGGCTCAGCAGGCATCACCAGAGCAGCTGATATTTTTGGTCTCTCCTTTTAATCTGCTAGATCCTCTGGGTTTACTACCCAAGTCCCCTGTCAAAGTACCATTGGACATTTAAAAACCTTAGGGAAGATTTTCCCAGAGTCTGTTGAGTTCACAGTGTGCTGTTTGTAGGGAGGAGAGTCAGTCAGATGAGCATCTAGAGAGTGCTTACTTAACTGGTCTCTCTAGAGGAAACACCAGGAACTGACACAGCATCATCTGCTGAACCCTCATCCTGAGAAGTATGCTGGAACATTATCTGATCCACACCTGAAGGATGTGTGATTGTCTCTGCCTGCAGGAGGAAGGGAGCAACTAGAGGGGTTTGAGCTGACAAGGGCAATTCTTGAAGCAGTAGTCCTACCCTGTGATTGTTCCCACCTGAGTCTTCCGTTCACATTCCATCTCTTTATTTCAACCCACTATAGCTAGATGTAATTATCATTCTGGAACACTTAGCCTATACATGGAGTGCCTTGTGCACTAAGGCCTAGGATAGGAATAAAATTGCTTAAAGTGGGTTTAAAATATTTTCTGTCCAAGGGATGGGAGATACAAAAAGCTCAGGAATTCTCTCACCAGCCCTCTCTGCCTCCTGCTGCTGCTTTTTTCTCTGCATTTCTTGCAGTTTCCTGCGGAGCTCCTCTTGCTGTTGCCGGGCTCTCTCCCGGGCTGCCTGCAACTGGAGCCTTCGTCTTCTCTCTGCTTCCTCCTGCTGCTGCCGTTCTTCCTCCAGTCTCTGCTTTCTTAGGCTGAGAACACGGGAGGTATCAGAGGAATGGCAGAACACTGGCTTCAACAACTGACACTTAACTCTATAGCCTTCTGGCCCCAGGAAGTGCCCCTTCAGAGAACAGGTTTTCTACATTCTGGATTGAAGGGCAGAGAGGCAAGAGAGGCCTAGAAAGAAACCTAGAAGTTTCAGCTTAGCACTGTTGCCCAGGATTTAAGAGCCTTAAATTCTCTGCACTGTCTTTTGTTTTTTTTTTAATGTATTTTACTTTATGTATGTGAGTACACTGCAGCTGTCTTCAGACACACCAGAAGAGGGCATCGGATTCCATTACAGATGGTTATGAGCCACCATGTGGTTGCTGGGAATTGAACTCAGGACCTCTGGAAGAGCAGACAGTGCTCTTAACCACTGAGCCATCTCTCCAGCCCCCTCTTTTCTGTTCTTTTAAACAACGTTTTCCTAAAGTGTAGATTTTGAAATTCTGCGCCTCATGGGGTTGTAAAGTTAGAGTGAAGACAGGTGAAAGGCCCAGTACAGTGCAGACTGTGGGAGGAGCTTGATAGATTGGGCCGAATCTTAAAGCTTTTCCAGGAATTCCCCATAAGCATCTATCTTGAGTAACCCACATACGTGATCAAGACAGTATCTTAATTTGATCTCTGGTCCAGGCTGTTCCTGTGACTTGGTGTCAGGTCATGAGCCTAGCACTGAGCTGCGCCCCTGGTAAAGGTTTGCCCTGCCTTGTGTCCCTGGGCTGCTGGCCCACCGGATCTCCTCAGTGCGCCTTTGCTGCTCCAACTCCAGCTCCTCATTTATCTTCTCTGCTTTCTCCAGCTGCTCCCATTGGAGCCGGATCAGTTTCTCCTGCTCCCTTCTTCCCTGCTCCACCTCCTTCCACCTCATTTCTGCATTCTGTATTCGAATTCTGTCCTGAGAAGCCTTCAGCTGCTGCTTCTTATCCTGGAGGTCCTAAGAGACCAGAGTGTTATCAGTGTAAGGGACAGAGCCAGCTGCAGCCCAGACAGGCCCTTTTCTAGTCAGAGATGGAGTCCTAAAGTTCACACTACCACCTGAGTGGCAGAATCTGCTTCTGCTTGCCTGGCTATGGGGTTGGACTGACTACAGTCAAGAGCACAGCTTTTCTGAGACAGTCTTCCTCATGGGCTGTGTCCAGTACTCACTGGGATAACAGAGGTGCCCACATAATGTTCAGGGTATCAGAAGTTCTGGCCTTTGCAACCCAAGCTGTGCTTCAGAACTGCCCAGGGATCTTTAAAATATGCCAGAGCTCCACCTGGTGCAACAAATGAAAATCTCTGGGTGGAATTGGGAGGGAGCTGCTCCTGGAGCTTTAAAAACTTGGAGTTTAAAGCTAGGCTGGAGGGCAGGCTCCTGATAAGAGACTATTTTACTAGATGCAGTCTGGCTATAGAAGAGTCAGACGCGGGCTGGAGAGATGGCTCAGCGGTTAAGAGCACTGACTGCTCTTCAGGACCTCTGGAAGAGCAGTCGGTGCTCCTAACCGAGAGCCATCTCTCCAGCCCCGGCCTCCTACTCTTTAGAGTTGGATAAGTTCCCTGGCAATGTGGGGCATCACAGAATGCCTTGCCCACTTCAGACAGCTGAAGCCTTTTTCCTTGTGTCTTTGATCTGGTCTGGCTTCTAAGTAGGGTCAGAAGGCATCAAAGTAGAACATGTGAGACCACCATGTGATGTGGCTGTTCTAGACACTACAGCCTACTTAGGGACATTTCCTTTACATCTGCAGTTCTGCCAAGTGAGGACAGAACTTCCCTGGTGAGAGCTCCTGCCCAGACCTTGGAAGGGTCTCCATGGCCTCTCACCTCCTCAGATTCCACATCACTAGTGACGTCCGTGGCCTGGGAGCGTGATAACCTTCCATCTATTGCAACCTGACTATCCAGAGCATCAAGTTCAAGAGAAAGCCACTTGGCAGAGCGTGAGTGGAGTCGCCCAGCGGCAGAGCGTGAGTGGAGTCGCCCAGCGGCAGAGTGTGGGCGGAGGAGCCCTCGATGTGAGGTGCCACCGGCTTCCTTGGAGTCGGTGGTGTCTGACGTGCTGAGCCCTGCTGCCAGCTCCATATTCCTTTCTTTATGCGTCCTCTTCACTTTGGTTCCCAGTTCCTGCTCATTTGGAGTCAGGTCTGACTTCTTTTTAGTTTTTGAGTGCTTTGGCTTTCCTAGGGGAAACAATTGGGACAGAGGGTGTGGCTGAGTAGAAGTACGACCTCTGATTCTGTTTATTAACTTTTTTCTGAGGTAGGGTCTCTTTATGTAGCTCAGGGTGTCTCGGAACTCTATATACACCAGACTGGCCTCAAACTCACAGAGAACCTTATATATCTGCCTCTTAAATGCCGGCATTAGAGGAGTGTGCCACCACACCAGCTCTTTAACAGCTTTTAAGATTCAGCACACAGTAGGATAAGTTGGGGTGCATATTCCTGAATCCTCCCACATTCTGGGTGAATAGCATCTGTATTGTAATGATTCGAGACAAGCAGTGCAACAATATATTTAGATCAATAAAGATCCAATCCCTCAGCAGAATCTTACTACTGCAAAGGTCGCCTATCTGCTGGGATGCAGTTAAGTGGCAGAACACGCGCTTAGTAAGTGGGGCCTTAGGGTCAATCCCAGTCCCAGAAGCAAACAAAGGTCCCAGCTCACCCTGGCCTACAAAGGGGCAGGACTCCAGGGGAGATTTTCAGCACACGGAGAAGTCCTGCCCTGAGGTCACAGCTCTAACTGGGTGAAGTTTAATTATCTGAGGGGCAAGGGCATTTGTTTTTCTTATTCCTGCCAATGCTAAGGGCTAGACACATGTAGATTCAGCAGGAGTTTAAAAAACAAACTTTAAGGGGTTGGGGATTTAGCGCAGGGGTAGAGCGCTTGCCAAGGAAGCAAAAGGCCCTGGGTTCGGTCCCCAGCACCGAAAAAAAAAAAAAAAAAAAAAAAAAAAGGAAAAAACAAAACAAAACAAAAAAAAAAAAAACAAACTTTAAAACCAGATGGACCTCTAGGGATGTATCTAATGTTGCCCACACAAGTGTGGTCTGTTTAAAGGGTCTTCAAACCTTGGGAGCAACAAAGGTAGGTGTGAGGTTTAGGCTAATGGGACTTTCGGAGGCATCTGAGGTCTTTGTAAGGTGCAGGACTGGGAGGTGTGAGAAGCAGTCAGATTCCCTTTCTCAATGCTCGCAATACCTGAGCATCTTCCTCCTGAGATGTTTGGGACAAGAAGCATTTCAGATTGGGGATAATATCTGGTTTTAGAATATTTATAAATGTATAAAATGTGTATAATATAAAATCCTGGGGATGGGATCCAAGCCTAAGTACCCAATTTGTTAATGCTTCATATACATTTTTGGCCCTCAGCCTAAAGGTAATTTTATATGTTTTTCTTAAAGCAGCAAGGGGTTTTATACAGACTCAAAATAAAACTGTAGGTCAAATACACTTCAAGACCCGACTTAGAGTGATCATGAACCCTTTACAGTATTTTCAGTGAAGTCAGGTATAGAATCTACTTGTGGCATCTTGGTGAAGTTCAGAGAGTTTTAGACTTGGGGACATTTTGCATTTCAGCTTTTCAAATTACAGCTCTTAGCATGTAGTTATTAGCTCGTAATGGCAGCAGTAATGTGCATTGGGACTCATGGGTCCCTGGGTCAGTCCACCTTTACGCTGATGTCACTTACTTATCCCCTGTTAGGTACCCAAATAGCATGGTTATCACTCAGTGCCGTTACCGTCTCCTCTCGTGATCCTCCCAGGTCTCCGCTCAGCCCTGGTTTCCTCTGTCCATGTGCACTGACACAACTGCTCTGAAATTTGGCTGCAGAGCCAGCATAGCCAGGTACTCAGGCTAAGCTTGACCCTAGGAGCCATCTCCTGTCTGTCAGGACATTCACACACATATCGAATGTGTATAATATAAAACCCCGGGTATAGTATCCAAGCCCAAGTATGCAATTTGTTAATGCTTCATACTCACTGTCGGCCCTCACAGGCTGTTCCTCACAGGCATATCTGCTTACCTCCTGCAGCCTCTGCTGGCCTCAGGCCCCTTCCTTCCCTCTCTTTCTTAGGAGCTTTGGCTTGGTGTGTCTTGGTTCTCTTTTTCCTCTTAGCTTTGTCAACCAAATCCCTTCCCTGAAGGAAGAAATTTAGGAAGAGAACTGTAATACATATAGGAATAATTTTAGATGAGAAAGAGTAAGAACAGGCCTTGGTGGCCTTCTTTTTTGAGGTTAAGTCATGGGTCTGCAGAGCTTGAAGCAAAGGAAGCTTTTTCATGTTTGTGAGACAGTGCTGCCACTGTTGATCAACTAACTAAAGTCATAGTCGGCTTTATTCGATGTTGCATCCTGTACTAACTTTGACAAGAGCCCAGGCAGGCATCAGGAGCCATACCAGCCTTCACCTCTCCCTATGGGATGGGAACAACATGGAGGTACCCCCTAAAAGAAGCTGGCAGAGTGGGGCCATAGTTACCCACTTGCATTATTGTTTGGCAATGGGGCCCTTGTCCTTCAGGAAGTTGCAGCCTAGTGGAAGGGGCAGGGCCTGGTGAGCAGACCATCACTGGACCTCAGCCCTCACTGCCCCTCTAGTCAGGTGTTCTTATCTATTTAGCAACCTGCAGACATCTACAAGGAGCCTGGGAGGGGTCCAGGCAGGGCTTCTGGGCCAGATTCTCTATTCTCACACTCACATGGTGGATGGCAACTAGAATCTTCTGATGGATCAATTTTGGTCTCCTTTTCTTCTTTTTTCTTGGAAGAAGAGATGTAGTCTCAGAATCCAACTTCTTTTGGAATGCAGGCTCATGTTCTAGAGGTCCTCTGTGCAGATGGTGCACGTTGTAATCTCTGTCCCTTTGAAAAGAGCAAGACAGCAGATGAGTTGAATGGAGGAAGCCAAGTGGGGGTGAAGAGAGCACGTGATATGTGATGTGTGCAGGTACCTTGTTCCTGCATAAGGGAGATGGTGTCTTCACTCTGGGTTTGGGGGATACTTAAGGTAAGCCCTAAAACATGGACAGTTGGAAAATAGTTTGCTTCTTTTCATTGTATATTCACACCTTTGAGAGCTTGTTTGGAGGTTTTAGCAGGGAAATTCAAGTGTGTCTCCTGGATGCCCTTGACCAAAGAAGAACAGGCTCTCCTCTCTCGGGTTAAAGGTGTTGTCAGTAATGAAGCTGGCAGCTTGGGGAGGGGTACACATGGAACAGTGAAGGAGGAAGGGGACACCCACCTAGCCAGTCAGATCAACTGAATCAACCCTGGATATCAACTAGTGGGACAACGTGGCACAGTCAGAGCATGCTCACATTCTATGCCTTTAATTAACAGTAAAACCACACAACGGAAATGTCTTCTCTCAAAGGCTTGGCTGGAAAAGGAAACGTGGCCTTTCGGAGAGATGATCTCGGAAATATGCAGCTGTCCCAGTCATTCCTTTGACATCCCTGAGTTTCATTCTTAATTGGATTCAGCTACTACAAGGTCATGGGTGCTCTGTCTTTCCTTTTTCTTTTCTTTTCTTTTTTTTTTTTTTTTTTTTTTCGAGCTGGGGACCGAGCAGGGCCTTGCGCTTGCTAGGCAAGCGCTCTACCACTGAGCTAAATCCCCAACCCCATGGGTGCTCTGTCTTATGTGTCCCAGTTGTCATTGCTGTCACTGGCCTATGCCTGGGGGTTGCAAGGACAGCAGCAGGTATGCTGTGTGCCTGCTGGGTGTTGGGCCTAGTCTTTTTCTTTTTAGTCAAATCAATGTATTCACTGCAGTGTGCTATCCCAGGGCTTTACTGTGGAAACTTAAAAAATATTTGTTGAATGAGGTAGATGGAATTTCCTGTAAATACACGAGTCTTTAAATCACTCAATGTCACTCTATAAAAACTCACAGAAGTCTGGGTTAGAATTTAGTGCTAGGAAAACTTCTATTTTCCCCTAAGGAACAAGTAGGCCGCAAATGAACACCACAGACCTGACTACATGGCTGCTTTTCTTTTTCTCATTTAGGAATTTGTGTTAAATCTGAATTTTAGTCACAATAACTATAATGAAATTTGTGGAGTGTTTTATCCTTTTTATTACTCTCTTGATTAAAAAAATTATTTGATTATTTTATTGGTTTTGGCTAGGGGAAGAAGAGTTGTAAGAACCTGTTTAAAATATGTCAAGGGAAAAGGGATAGAATATTAAAAAAAAAAAAAACAACATCCAACTCTTTTGTGGCTACCTTGATGGTCAAGGCCCCCTCCTCCCCTAGCCTTTTTATCTAAGTGAGTCTTCTGTTAGATCAAAACTGCTGGTCTCAAGTCAACCTCAGCTCTTGGAATCCACAGTATGGTCTAGCTGCAGCTGGTAGCAAAGACGTCTACAGCGAAGGCACAACCAAAGGAGACTGGGGACAAAGGACTGTGCCAGGCTGCCTGGGATTGGCCAGTGAGCTCATAGTAAGCACACAGGAAGGTGTTCCTGTGTTGGCAGGGATGAGAAGAAGCCACAATGGTGTCTTGCCAACTTTATTCTACCTAGGGTTAATGAACTCTGTAGAGAGGAATCAGGGTAAGTTGATGGTCCAAAGCCTTCCAGAGTCTCAGTTAACCTCAGGTGCATGGACACACAAAAAGGCTGCTTCTAGATGGTTAAAATTTACCACCCCACCCAAACCTAAGCAGCTCACTTATCAATGGGCACTCTACCCAGGGACCTCTTTCCTTTAAACCCAACTGCCTGCATGTTATCTCACGAAACTAAACCAAAACCAACCGACAGAATCCAGAAAGCACATTAATGAAAACAAATGTCCAAGTCACTACAAGTTGCACACTTACATGTTTTCTAAGGTGTCAGCCTCAGAGGGCTGGTTGTCCTCGGCCAGGGAAGTGCTGAGGGGTTCAAAGGTCACATTCCTTGGTTCTGGGTCTGTGAGAACAGAGAATCCTCCATCAGCCAATGACCCAGGTATTTTCCCTGGAAGGGAATCAGACAAGAGAAAATGTCTATGCTAAGCTGTGAGCAATGCAGATGAGAGTGACAAACCTGTTTGGGGACCAGGCTGGCTTGTGGCAAGAGACATTAAACTTACTAAAATATCCTTGGGAAAGTGATAGGACAGTATACGTCTAGACCCAGAAAACTATTTTAGCCTTTAATCAGGACTCTCACCTGGGTATTTACCAGTGGAAACAATCTAAAAGTACAAGTCAACTTTTATAATAACTTATTTATTTTATTTGTTGGCAATGATAAATTAGAGATAGTTGTTTAACAGACTTTGGAAGTGACTTATACATGACTATGGTACTTAAAATTATAGGTAAGGGCTAGGAATAACTCAGAGGTAGAACTACTTTCTCTCTGTGTTCAAACCTTAGTACCAGTCATAGGAAAGGAAAGAAAGTTATGGCTAAAAAGATAACTACTTAAAATATGGAAAGTATTAATTGAATAACAACAAAAAATAAGACTATAGAAAACCTCAAGAATTCATTAAAATCTAGAGGAGACAGAAGGATCGCCTCATATTCCAGGCCAGCCAGTGCTAACATTCAGACCATCTCAAAAATCAAACAACAATCACAAAAATCTAGATGGCTGCAGATTGGAGGAAAAAGTAGACAAGAGAATATTATGTTAGATTAGAAGTTTTAATCTTGTTTTCTTGAAACCCCAGTGTGGTTATAACTCTAAAAATAAACTGCTTTAAACAGTGTTATCCTTATGGGGGAGGCTTATGCACATCACACCGCCAACCTTCTAATACCATGGTCAAGCATCCTCCAGTGTTCACTTGATCATGTTCCCCTACCTGCCAGGGCTTCCTTGCAACTGGGTTCCCCCTTGCCATTCTCACACATTCAGGTGATACTCTTATACATCACCTCCAGGCTTTGGAGTGGGGAGAGACTATTAATGTCAATGTGACTGAGGAATGTGCCTGACAGTTTCTTTTGCTTTCTGTATGTGACATTATCAGGTAGTAGTAGATGACTACAGTACCTAGGATATATCCATGACAAGTGGACCTTTGTGGTAATTTCTTTTTGAATATGGCTGCTTGGGAGTAGGGAAGAAAGACAGGATGGGACATGACACATTCTCACTGAAGTCATACCCTGCTTTGTACAATTTTTTCTGAACTTGGGTACAGAGCACAAGATGACCACCAGAGGGTGCAATTGTACTGTCCAGAAGGAGGCTTACACTGGTGTTACTCCACCGTTCGTGATCAGAATTGAATCTTTGAATGGGTATGGAGCCAGAGAAGGGGGTGTCTTTCCCTTAGAAAAATAACTTGGTATTTAGGCGTTGACTTCTGACATCTATGTAACTATGCAGAGTGTAGAACAAAAACTTTGTGTACTCACTACCCATGGACTTCCCACTTAGTTATGTGAGATTTGAATACTCTCACATATTTGATTCACATTTTCCCAATAAAGAAATGGAGTATTTATTTATGGAAGAATCATGGCTTTGTGGAAGAGAAGAAGTAGAGACCTGTAGAAGAGCCAGTTGTGTTATGCATCAAGAGAGCAAGCCAGGGAAGCAGTTTGATTTATAACAATCTGCCCTGGGGTTGGGGATTTAGCTCAGGGGTAGCGCGCTTGCCTAGGAAGCACAAGGCCCTGGGTTCGGCCCCCAGCCCCGGAAAAAAAAAAAAAAAAAAAAATCTGCCCTTGCAGCAATTAACCCACCGAGGGTGCTACACTAAGCCTCTCACAAGACAGGTGTCCCTGTGATATAATTGCTTTTTGGTCTCACTATGTAGCCCAGGCTTGCCTGGAATTTAGTCTTCATGTTTCAGCTTTCCAAGTGTGGGATTGAAAGCGTGTGTCAGTCCATCTGACGGGACTTTTATGATTGCTTCAAACTGATAGATTAATTTATGGGTCACTGTCTGCCTTTCTTTCCTTCTTCCTTTCTTTCTGAAGAAAGAATCTTGCAGCTGGGCTGTGGTGGCTCACCTTTGACCCCAGCACTCAGAGGCAGAGGCAGAACTCTGTGAGTTCAAGGCTAGCCTGGTCTATAGATGGAGTTCCAGGACTGCCAAGGCTACACAAAGGCACCTTGTCTTGAAAAAACAAAACAAAACAAGAAACAAAAGACCAAACTAAATAAAAAATGAAATAAAAATAGTAAAAGAAAGAAGCTCGGTAGGCGCCTCAGGCGGTCCCAGGCCACTACGCCCTGTTCAGTAGCCGTCTCTGTGACAGTAGCTCTTACTGTCTGTGAATGCTATCTACGGTTATATAGAAGATTATATTTATTCATGTCTATTTTTAGTTATTCAAATGAAATCACTCTTCATATATTATCTTAAACTTATTTTTTCCATGTAAAGGTCCACAAGTTAATAATTTGCAATGATACTCTGAAAATGAGATCTCTTTCGGGGGCTGATGGGGAGCCATCACTGAAAACTGATCCATAGAGGGAGAGACTGACCAACTGTCCTCCCTCCCTATGTGAACTATACCATTGGATAAGGGGAACTCTGTGTCAGAATTTCCCAACTAGGAATTGAGGAAGCATTGATAGAATTCCATATGGCATTATTTTTGTCACTCCCAGGACTGATGGATCTCTAACTACTGGCATTGTAAAGAGACAAGTGAACATTCTGTGTCCTGAGGGACACAGAACTGGCCTTTCCAAATGGAACAACAAAACCTGAATCTGATTAAGTCTCTAGACTGAAGAACTGAATAACAACAGGAAACAGAAAAGCCACGAGACACAAGAAACCACGACAGGAGCAGGCAGCAAAATCAACACCATTGGACCAAGTGGCCCAATTTTCAGAGCATAAATTAAAAGAAGGGAATTTAAGAAATAGAGTAGAATCTATAATTTAAATAACATTTAAAGGCCATATTAACTAATTATAATCAAAAGTCACCATCGTAAAACAATTAAGAACTTGAAAACTATGAAAACATCATCAGTCACATTTAAGAATTCTTTGGATTTTTAGGTGCCATGATGTCTTAGTTAGGTTTCTACTGCTGTGGTGACACATCAGGGTTTATTTGGTTTAAATATCCTGAGGCATAGTCTATTAATGGAAGCTAAGGCAAGAACTCAACTAGAGCAGGAACCTGGAGGCAGGAGCTGGTGCAGAGGCCATGGAAGGGGGCTTTTATTGACTTGCTCCCCATGGCTTACTCAACCAGCTTTCTTATAGAACCCAGGACCACCAGCCCAGCGATGGCACCACCCACAACGGGCTGGGCCCTCTCCCATCAGTCACCAATTAAGAAAATACCCTGTAGGCTTGCCTGTCGTGGATCCTTATGGAGGCGTCTTCTGTTGAGAGTTGCTCTGGTACTGTATATACAAACGCTAAACCCCAAGACCTGGTTGCCACTGGTGAGCAGATTCTCACATGTGTTCCTTGTAAACCTTGCTCCCTAAGTTAAAGCTATTGGTTAAATATAAGGGACCTCAGTTAATTACTGGGGGGAATAGAGGTACGTGGTTTTGGTTACTGGACTGAGGGTCTCAAGTAGGGACCATGAGGAGAGAGGAGGAGAAGGAGAAAGAAAGAGAGAAGAGGAGGTCTCCATTGGATGAGATGGACCAGGAGCACATGGACAAACAACATGTTCCCTGACGGAGCAAAAATAACCCAGGCAAGACTCAAACAGCAAGTACTTGGGGAGCACAGCTGGGGAGTTAGCAGTCTATTGTATAGAAAAATAGATTAGGTGTAATTGTGCTAAGGTGGCCAGGTCATATTAATAACTAGTAGTTATTAAATAACATTTAAAAATGCCATTTACATCCCTCCTCTCTGGTGATTATAGCTTGTGTCAAGCTGATATGAAACTAGCCAAGAGAAATGGCTTCACAGTTATGCCAAGAGTCCTCTCTTGTTTTTTAGAACTGTGTGGGTGTACATGGGTTAAACAATATAAGCCTGGAAGTGATAAGAGAGGACGGAGTTGGTGTTATATGGAGAATGCTGGCCAATGAGAGTGTTGCTTCTCTGAGCTATTCTCCAATGGGGGCACTGCTCTCTGTACTGTTCTGGTGCCTCTGTATACACTTAGGGTTTTCCATAACAATGATTAATCTTAAATTCAACTTATGCCTATTGTCTTGGTTAGCTTTATGTCAACTTGACACAAGCTATAGTTATCTAAAGGGAAGGAACCTCAGTTGAGAAAATATCTCCATAAGATCACAGCCTTTCCTTGGTTAGTGATCAGGGGAAGGGGCCCACCCCATTGTGGGTGGAGTCATCCTCGGGCTGGAGGCCCTGGGTTCTGTAAGAAAGCAGGCTGAGCAAGCCATGTGAACCAAGCCAGTAAGCAAGGCTCCATGGCCTCTGTATCAGATTCTGCCTCCAGGTTCCTGTCCTTTTTGAGTTCCTGTCTGACTTTTTTCCATGATGAACAGCATGGAAGTGTAGGCCAAATAAACCCTTTCCTCCCCGACTTGCTTTTTGGTCATGGTATTTTGTTGCAGCAACAGAAACCCTACGACATCCATCCTGGTGACACACACCTATAATCCCAGATCTTGGGAAGCAGAGGCAGGAGGCAAGGTCATCCTCCTCTACCTAGTGAGTTCCAAATTGGCCTGGGCAACATGAGACCCCGTCTCAAAGAAACAGCAAAACACAAACAACAATAACAACAACAAAAAAAGGGAAAAGTAATTCACTTACATTTTGTGTCTTTAAAGACTACCCAGTTGATTTTTAAAATCTGTGTATAGTCCATTTGTTTTTAATGACTTGTCTGTTAGGATTTGGATAGCAGATGCCTCTCATGAGTTGTGTGCTAAAAAAGCTTGGTCACCAGCCTGTGCTGATATTAGGAGGTAGTGGTACCTTTAGGATTTGCGCCTAGAGGAAGAAAGATAGGGTGTCTTTGAAGTAGACATTGAGATCCCTGTTCCTTCTTTTCTCTACTTCCCACTCTGCTTCATACTCTCTGCCCCGATGTTCTGCTTTCTGCAGCCCAAAGCAAGAGATATGTGACCAAGGATCGAACCCCCTGCAACTGAATACCAACTAAAGCTCTAATTTTTATCTCTGACACAAAACTAACGAACACCAGCACAGTCCTACGTGATAACATCATCTGGAGTACTGAGAATCATCTCCTCTTTCCGGTCGTTCACCATCTCCTCTTTCCGGTCTGCTCACCATCACCTCCTTCCGGTCCGCTCACCATCTCCTACTTCCGGTCCGCTCACCATCTCTTCCTTCCGGTCCACTCACTATTTCCTCCTTCTGGTCATCCCTTGCCTCTTTCCTTTACGATGCTGATGAGCGCAGTAAACATGTGTGCAGAAGCAGTGACAGAGGGTGTCTGTATGCTGGACCTGTTTCTAGAGAGATGGCTTCTGAAGTTTTACTCAGTCGTGATGCTTCACGGTTACAGGAGAGCTCTTATACATGTACTTATCTGGATCAGAAAGTCTCTTCTCCTATTCCTATCTTGCCTTTTTATTTTATTTTATTTTATTTTATTTTATTTTATTTTATTTTATTTTATGTCTGTCTGTCTATCTATCTTATCTATCACCTATCAATTTTATTTTTTAAAGACAGGATTTCTTTGTGTAGCTTAGGCTGTCTTTTTGAGACAGGTAGATTTCTGTGAGTTCGAGGCCAGCCTGGCCTCCCAAGGGAGTTTCAGGATAGCCAGAGCTTATTATTATTTTATGTACATATTTATTTATTTTTATAGTGCTGGATGTTGGTCCCAGTACTTCACATCAGTTGGGCAAGCACTTCCCCACTGAGCTACACCCCACTGGCTTTACCCAAAGCCAGCTATTTTGAATTCCTATGATAAATTGATTTAAGTTACTGGACTATTATTATTATTATTATTATTTTTTTTTTTTTTGGTTCTTTTTTTCGGAGCTGGGGACCGAACCCAGGGCCTTGCGCTTCCTAGGCAAGCGCTCTACCACTGAGCTAAACCCCTAACCCCTTTACTGGACTATTATTATTATTATTATTATTATTATTATTATTATTATTATCTTTACAGTTTAAGTGTAAGGATTCAACCTAAATACTGTCTTAGGAATTACACATTTTTGATAATAGAACTGGCCAGCCTTCCTTCCGCTCCAGTTTTTGAGATAGTGTTTTGCCATGTAGCCCAGGCTAGCCTTGACCTCGGAGACCCTCTTGCCTCAGCTCTGATGTGGTGAGATTGTACATGCACCATCGTGCCCGGTGGTTTTCTTTTCTTATGCCGTCTTTATCTCCAGTTTCATCTGCTGTTTGTTTTGACAAATGTAGGTTCTTTGTGAGAAATGAGTGTTCTTTTCTAGATGGTGAAGATGTTTTCAGACTTGAAGGTGACAGCTGTGTTCTGGGGAAATTTTTGGTTCCACACTCCAAGTGGGAGTGTGCAGACGCATTTATAAAGGTGTTCTGCGCCCTGGCTCCCAGGATGAAGTAGAATGCTGTAGGGGATGTGTCATTCATCTAGGATCTTCTGAGCCCAGAATCTAGCAACGTGTGTCTGTACAGGGAGCAACCGGGAGCAGGAGTCTGGTGGTCTTCATGAGACTGCTCTTGCATGGTGCCACCACCTTCCAGCCTCTCAAGTCACCCTGGCTCCCAAGCACACACTTTTCACCTTCATAGCTGAGTAGGAACCTGGCCATTCCCTGCCCTCCCCCAGCCTCTCCCACTACAGCAGCCTTGCCACCATGGCTCTTGCTCCCTCTCTGCCATTTGCTCTTGGAAGCCAGAGCTGTGTCCAGAAAAGCCCTCAGAACTGAACTAGATGCCCACAAGCTCCAGAGACCATGGCTTTATTAATTAGCAGGGACTGTAGAACTCTGACCTGACAGCCCCAGCTCCCTTAACTTGCAATAGAAAAGAATCTCCAGGGATTCTAAACAATCTCCACGAGTCGAGCTGGGGTTAGAAAAAAAATACTACATTTCCTATGTGCATGTAGTGTGTGTGTGCGTGTGTGTGTGTGTGTGTGTGTGTGTGTGTGTGTGTGTGTGTGCAGGTGTGTGCAGGTGTGTGCAGGTGTGTGTCCTGACTGCCATTCTTTCTCTTTAGAGCACACAGATGGTTCAATGCTTTAAGACTCAAGAGCCTGGTAGAAAACTGTGTTGTGTGCTTTTATTTCAGCTCTTCCCCTTCCTGGTTTGAGAGCACCTCACAGAGCCTCACACAAAATACCAGACATGCCCCAAATTACGTATCTTTTCTCCACTCTTCCAGTGATGGTGTGGCAAACAGACCCCCCAAAAAGTGTGTTAATTTAAAAGTCTGAATTGTCCCAGTGGCTCATCTGCCTCTCACCTTCTCTCCAATCTCCTAGGCCCACCTGCATGGCACCCATGGGTGGTCCCAGCATGTAGCAGCATGGTGGGCCACTCAAAGAGGGGGAAAAAAGAGCTGAGGACAGGACTCTGGAGAGAGCCAGCCTTCAGGGAGACCCCCTCCCTGCCTGGGGTCTTGAAGCTCCTACGGGGACTTGTCTTTTTGTCAGGAGCTGTAGCCCTGTGCACTGAGGACAGTTGCCTTCACCAGTGACAGGCCTGTCTGTCCTTGGGTCCGCTCTCCTAATGACCCATGCCGCTTTGTTTCTCAAAGGGAAAAAATACAGTCCTGCAGGGGTGGCGGAAGGGGCCTGAGCTCTGTGCTGAGGATGGAGATTTTGCTCATTGGTAGCCTTGCAAGTGCCAGACCTTGGGTTTAGTCTCCAGCACCAAACAAAACAAAGAGACAACCCTGAGAGTCTCCTCATTCTAACTGTCTGTTTGGAATTGTGTGTGTGTGTGTGTGTGTGTGTGTGTGTGTGTCTTGAGGGAGAGCTCAGCTCAGCATCTGCATCTTTAACAAGTTCTCAGAGGAAGTCCAGACAGGGGGACTTCACAGAAACGTTTGGTCTAGACCTTGTGTATACACATGATGTACCTACTTATGCCCTAGCCAGCCTGAGGGCAGTTACCAGAGCCAGTGGGCAGGCTATCAGCTATCTAGAAGCTGCTGACAGACCAGCATTACCCACCCTGTTGTGCTCTCCACCCTGTTGTGTTCCTCATCCTGATGGATGCTTCTTTGACTATGGTGGAGATGAATGTGCTGACTGGTGGCCATTGAGTCCCCCCAATTGTAGATCTATGGTCTCTGCTATTCCTGCCGGCCCTGTTTCTTTATTGGGAAGTCTGTGGTGCTCAACACTGCAATCTTCACTGTAAGCTCCCGAGGGTAGGTATGGATCTTGCCATTGTTGTCATGAATTTCCTAAGAACAGCATGTTCCTCCATTCATCTGGTTCTTTCCTTCACTCATTTGTGGGATGTATGCAAGGTCTTGGAGGTAGCCTTGCCTTCAAGCACACACATAAGTCATAGACTCCAAGGTGGCACCTAGTGGTTATCCAACACACACGTGTGAACCTGAGTAAGATTTCAGGCCTCCCCGCAAAGTGGAGGCGGCAAGTGACTTGGAGTGAACCGGGAAACAGACAGCTTGGGATGCTACCTAATATAGGGCTTACTTTAAGTAGAGAGCCTAGCTCCCCAGACAGCTCTTGCTAGGGTCAATGGAGAGCAGACCGCCAGATCCTCACAATTCACAAATGCATTAAATGTTGCTTTCTTATACTTTGATACCACAAAGTCCGATGGAGGAAGCAGGAGCATCTTAGTCCCTCTTAGGGAAGCCCCAGCGTGTGCAGCTAGAGCCTAGTGTTTGTGGTGGAGAGAGAAAACACACTGAGCTAAAGAGTGACATGAGAGGAAGAGTGACTACGAGTCTAAGAGGTGGGAATGTGGGCTCTACAGGACAGAAACATAACCTGTCCCGCTGTATGCATGCCTGCTAATGCCTGTGGGTAGCGGCGTCCCCCTGTGTTTAGCTCGGTTCAGCTGCAGGACCCTGACTTTCCCAGCTTCTGTAGGTGGGTCCAGGGACTTGGTCTCGGTATTTATTACAATAGTAATCCTAAGAAACCACATGGGTGCCAGGAATTGAGCCCAGGCACTCCGGAAGAGCAGCCAGTGCTTTTAACCACTGAGCCATCTCTCCAGTCCCCCACATTTCTCTTGATGAGGCAGCAGGTCCTGGGCCTTCTCTTCCTGAATAGAGTTGTAGAAGTGGCTCACTGTTTTCTAAGGTTCCCCCCCCCCCATTACTATTCTAGGCTGGTCCTTCAGGAAGGAGCTGAGAACTTTCTCAGACTACCTTAAGGCAAGGTTGGGGAGGTAGGAGTGATGGAGGCTTTGCCTCGTGAGCACGAGGGCCCAAGCTTGTTGCGTAGCATAAATCTTAAAGCATTCTACCACATTTTTTTATTCTTTTTTTTTCTGGAGCTGAGGACCGAACCCAGGGCCTTGCACTTGCTAGGCAAGCGCTCTACCACTGAGCTAAATCCCCAACCCCATTCTACCACATTTTTTTTTTTTTTTAGCTTTTAAAAGGAAGATTTATTTGACAAGGTTCACTTAGCTCAATACACCTAAAAGTAAATCACAATACAATGAAAGACTTAAATCAAGGCCTCAGAATTTCGTACAAACACCAAGACCAAAAATCCTAAAAAGTAATGGTATCGCGTCTCAGAATTTCTCCATTAACTTAAAAAAAAGAAAAGAGCTTTAAACTCACGTGCCTTACAGGTTTATCAAATGAATTTAGAATTAACAAACATGTCAAATGTTTCACTTTTAATTGTAGACGCAGCTCCTATAGTTTTACAAAAAAAGCATGTCTTTTCAACATGCATCAACAGTGTTCAATGTATGTATGTATAAGAGCAACATTTAACATAATTCAACTGCTTTAACCTAAATACACTTACTGCTTACATACATCCTACATAACTAGAGAAAAGCTAGGAATTAAGTTTAACAGTTAAAGTTACTCAACTTTGCCCTATCATCCTAGGTGACTGCTATGTTCAACATTGAACCTTCTTTGAGTGATCGATGCCAAAGTTCACTTAAGAGAGCAGGCATTAAAACCACAAGGCTGGATTGCAAAAACTGTTAAACTGAAGGGTTTTAAAAAAATTTTTTTGACCAAGAGTCAGTGATCAAAATCAATTACATTCCCCATCCACCACTCATACTAGACATGCTAGACATCCCTCCCATTCCATTCACGCCCATAGATGCACGGCTTCCGCTACTGTAGTAGCTGCTGTTCACTGCTCCTTGGCTACCTATGCAATGTTTGATTGAAAATCACTGGAGTTTTCCTGTAAAACTTGGTCATATCCGCTCATGCTGCTCTGGCCACCATAGCCACTTCCATAACCACCACTCAGCTGCTGGCTGGCCGGGCCACCGTAACTGGACTGGTTTGACAAGCCCATGCCTCCCATCATTTGGCTACCATAAGCACCACCGCTTGCTCCTGCTGTAGAATTCAAGAAGAGTTCTACATATCTGTGTTGCATATTTGCTTTATCTTTTGACATAGCTGCAACAGCATCTTCATGGGTTGCAAACTCAACATCTGCTTCACCAGTTACTCTGCCATCAGGTCCAATCTCAATATGTACTCTCACAGGGTTGAGTGGTGAAAAAAAATTATAAATGTCATTCTCAGTAGCTCTGTATGGTAATCCCCGCATGTGTACACAGTGTCCCGTTGTACTCTGGAAAGTGGAGCCACCATCCCCGTATCTGTGGTCAGACATTCCTCTTCCAAATCTATCCGAACCAAATCCATAGCCATCATTATAGCCATTATAATCATCATAGCCTCCATAGCCTCCACCATAAGCACCACGCCTCATCCTCTCAAAGCCAGCTCCTCTGCCAATGCTGTTATACCCTCTGCCAGCCCCAGGTCTGTCATAGGGACCTGGCCGCTGCATGGCCATAAGTTTTCGTGGTGGATCATAATGAGTTCTAACTTCAGCTCGACTGCTCTTAAATATTTCAATATACCTGTGCCCTATTCTTTCCTTGTGTTTCTTTAGAGCCTTTTCAGCTATTTCCTGTGAAGCAAACTGCACGAAGGCCTCCCCCGTACTCCTCCCCTGGAAGTCCACCGGCAATGTTATCCCATTTGGCACGATTTCCAACCCTGAGAAGAACTGAACAATTTCTTCCTTGCTACATCCAAAAGGGAGTCCTCTAAGCCGTACAAAGCCATCATTGGCCGTGTCAGGACTATTGGGACCAGTATGCTTCAACACCCAATCCATTTCAACGTTGTTTGACTTGAATACTTCAACATATCTGTGTCCCATAGTTTCTCTGTCTTTTTTCAAGGCCAATTTGACTTCATCTTCTGATTCAAGTTCAACAAAAGCCTCGCCACTCGGTCTGCCTTCTCTGGTGTAGATGAAACGAATACCTTGAGCCCCATTTTGAATTTTGCAGTCAGAAAAAAACCGCTGCACTTCATCCGCGGAGCAGGACCAGGGCAAGCCCCGGACCTTCACCACGAAGCCCTCTCCGCCTTCTGCTCCCAGCATCATCGTCTCTTCGCTGGTCCTGGCGTCCAAACAGACTGCAGGGCTCCACACAAAGCCTCGGCGTGGCTGAGGAAAAATCCATTCTACCACATTTTAAGGAATGCTTTTGTTTCTTCAGAGAGAGTCTCTCACTATATAGATCAGGGTAGCCATATATGTAGCCACACCTGGGACTGCCACACCTGGCTCTCAAGGAGTGATATTGTGCCCACTGTACAGAACAGAGGCTTCCTAGTTCATCTCAGGATCCCCACCCTTGTCAGGTCTTCATCTAAAGGACCAAGGCAGAGGATTAATTGAGTCCTTAATAACAAGTGCCTTGTAATGGAGACTGGCTTGGAAAGTAGTTATCATGTTAGCCCAAGGCTCTCTTGATAAGGTATTAATACCAATTATGACTATATAATTAAAGATGTCTTTTCTGCTTATTTTTAAATAGATTTCTGGGCATGATGGCACAGGCCGATAATCTCAGCATTTGGGAGGCAGAAGTAACAGGGAGTTCAAAGTCATCCTTAGCTGCACAGTGAGTTTGAAGCCAGCCTAGATCTCAAGACCCCAAAATATACAGATCAAAGAAAGTTGCTAATAGCACATCTTGAAGACCATCTGGGACAGTTACTTGTCTAGGCCTGTCCAGTCAACTCCTTTATCATAACCACCCCAGGGAAGATGTCCAGAGAAATTCAGTAATTTCCTCAAGGCTACACAGCTAGTAAGTGGTAGAGTGGGGATTCGAACCCAGGAAGTAAGTGTTCTTAATCACAGTGATGTCTGGACTTCAGCGAAAGAAGGATTGCCACAGAAAAGTAAATAAGTCCATCAAAGAACAAGTGTCCGAGTGCTTAAAAGGAAAGAAATAGGGGTTGGGGATTTAGCTCAGTGGTAGAGCGCTTGCCTAGGAAGCACAAGGTCCTGGGTTCGATCCCCAGCCCCCCCCCCCCCAAAAAAAAAAAAGAAAAAGGAAAGAAATAATTTTGCAAGCATCTGACAGGATGCAAATTATGGCTATATAATCAAGGCTTTGACAAGACAGAATGGGGTCTGGAGCGATGGCCCCATCCGCAGTTAAGAGTGCTAACGGTTTTGTAGAGGATCTGAGTTCAAGTCCTTAGACCCGTTTTGGACGGCTCACACCTGCTTGCATCTGTAAGTCTAGGGGGACCTGATTCAGCTCAGCTCCCACGGGTACCTGCATCATATACATATATCTAACCCAGATGTACACACACACACACACACACACACACACACACACACACACACACACACACAGACGTTAAAACTTAAACAATGGACTCACGGCCAACCGTTGGTGAGCATTTGATCTATGACAGGTATTCCTTTTTTAAATTGTCTTTTGGAGATGTGTCCAGGGCTGGCTTCGAACTCTTTTCATAGCCAGCATGACTGTGAAGGTCCAATCTTCCTGGTTCCACCTCTTGTGTACTGGGATTATAGATAAGTCCACCACACCCAGTTTGTGAGGTGCTGGGGACGGGATCCTCTGCTTGGTGTTTGCCTCACAGTGTACTGACTAAGCCTTGGCCTCAGCCCCCTCAGACAGGTATTCCAAGCATATTCTAAATACTGCCTGCTCACTAATTCCTTCCCTAAATCCTATTATCTTTTAAAAGAACAGATTAAGAAAGACCCTGGAAAACTCAGAGAAATAATACTGGAAACAGGCTTCAGGACTGTGGCTCGAGAGTGTGGTCCCTGGGCCTCCAGCATCAAGTGAGAAATTCACTAAAAATCCGCATTGCCAGGCCTCTGTCCAGGTCAAACAAAGCTAAAAATGTTTCAGAGGAGCCCAGAAATCTTTTTTCCACCATTGTTGGTTCTGCTTGTTTTGTCTCCTTTAATTAAAACATTTTTAAAGATTTGTTTTTATTTACCGGTATATACATGTGTCTGTAAATGTATGCTGTGTATGTGTGGGTACTTCTGGTGGCCAGAAGAGGGTGACAGATATGCTGGAGCCAGAGTTACGGACAGTCATTTAGCACCTGATGTGAGTGCTTGAAATTGAACTCGTGAGCAGAGAGCTCTCCGGATTATGGAGCCATCTCTCTAACTCTCTTTGTTTAATTTTGGAAGCAGGGTCTGTCTATAGCCCAGGCTGGCCTTGAATTTGCACGCTGCCTTCCAACTGCCAGAATTCAGGCAAGGGCCACCAGAAACCTTCCAGGTGATGCTGGGCTGTGGGCGGCGGTGGTGGGGGCACACATCTTTAATCCCAACACTCAGGAGGCAGAGGCAGGTGGATCTCTGGTCTACCTGAGTGAGTTTCAAGATGGCCGGGGCTACACAGAGAAACCCTGTCTTAAAACAAAACTTGCAGGTGCTTCTGAAGTGCACTAATCTTTAAGAACCATTGGTCTAGGAAGTAACTAGAATTGACCTTTTATCCTTTCTTTGGACTTTGGGAAAAGAGCCATTTCCCCAGTCTGCCCAAGATTTGGAGGTTGCTGGTGGACCTTATCTTGTGGAAACTTGCAAGAAAATTCTAAGTCCTTTCACTAGCTCACTCATATTTTTAAAAAATGTACTTATGTATGTATGTGTAATATATGTAATACTGGCGATTGAACCCAGGGCCTCGCACATTCCAGACAATGCTCTAACACTGAGTTGTATCCAGGCTCTGACTCACTCCTTATAATAAACCATGCAGGTCACTACTGAATTGAAAGTAGGAAAAACGGCATGACCATTAAGACCAAAGGGGAGAATTGTTCTTTAAACAGCTAAAAGCACTTCCTTGGTATTTCCTTCTTGCCTTCCAAGACCGGAAAGCCTTTCTAAAAATTAGCATTTGTCATTGAGACAGGCGAAGGCCTCTTGTGACTTTCAGCGGTGGCATTTTGTTGCGTTGAGAGTGTCTGGCTAACCTCCGAGGACTTGGCCGGAGCCTGCCCTGGCGTCATGAGACAGGAAATCTGTTTTGACGGACTCAGTCACTGCTTAGCTTGTTCTGTGCTGCCTAAAGCCTCCGCTGCACTTGGCCGAGACGCCGGAGCTGTCAGGGCTCACATTCTGGACCAGTGATTTACAATAGGGACAGTCTGAAGGTCAGGGTACATTCTCCTGGCTAGTGTCACCCAGCTTTGAGGATAGGGGTGACAGGGCTCATGTTAGAAGAATCCTCGCTTAAAATCTTGACCAACCTAGGCCTCATACTACCATAATATATTCTTGTCAGATACCCACAAAGAATGACACCATTAAATATCAGTATGGGGTGGAGGGATGGCTCAGCGATTAGGAGCATTGGCTCCTTTTCCAGAGGTCCCGGGTTCTATTTCCAGCAACTACATGGTGGCTCACAACTGTCTGTAAGTACAATTTCAGGGGATCTGACACCCTCTGTTGGCCTCCTCAAGGCACAGCATGCACATGGTACACAGACATACATGCCAGTACAACACCCATTCACAGAAAATAAAAATTAATACATCTTTAGAAATAATAAATCGGTATAAATTATTTTTGAGTAGGACGTCAATGGAAAGAAATAGTGGAAGATCGAAACCTTCCTCTTAAGGAGACAGAGTCTGTGCTGTTTCACAGTTTGGTAGCAACCACAAGAGGGTAGATGTTAGTTTGCTGTCACGCCAAAGTGAGACTGGTGTTCATTAAGGGGCTTCATTTTTTTTCCTCATCCCTAATCACGGCTTAGAGAGCAGAGTTCTGTTAGCGGCCCCTGGTGTGCCATGCTTGAGAGGTGAAGGTGTGTACCCCGTTACATAGTTGAAGTTCAGTTTAGTAGCACAGACCTGCGGCTGTCTGCCCGGGCAGTGCACTCGCTTGTGACTTTAAGGGACCAGGTAAGAGAGAAAGCGCCCCTCTGTGCCTCACATGGTTTAGGCGTTCTGTCCCGTGTGCTCCCTCTGCTGCACACGTTTGTATGGCAACACTAAGCGCATGGCTTCTGTCTGGCCTGGAACCCACTCTTAGAAATGTAAGCGGTTTCCACTTCCACTTCTGCAAGAAGCAATGAGGATTATGGCGTTATGGCACCCGCCTCTGATGCCAGTATGAGGCAGGGGCAGGGGCAGGGGCAGGGGCAGGGGCAGGGGCAGGGGGGGCAGGGGGCAGGGGCAGGGGCAGGGGCAGGGGCAGGGGCAGGGGCAGGGGAATGTCTGTGAGTTCCAGGACAGCCAAAGTCATACATTGAGACTGTCTCAAAACACACAAGCAAAACTAAAACCAAACCAAACCAAGAAGCAATAAGGATAAAGAACAGCCAGAACCCCAGTTGACTACAGATAGTAATGTGCCCAGGTGCCCACAAAGGAGCTTAGAGCCTAACTCAGTCTCTGAGCTGTGAACTGTGTGCCCCCACACCCAGTGGTCCCAGGCTCAGTATTTCAGAGAACTACCACCACCCATCACAGTCAAATATAGCTACCACCAAGGCGTACTGTTTGAGAAAGGAGCTCTCTGTGGTGCTGGCTGTTCTAGCATTAAGTAGACCAGGCTGGCCTTGAACTCCCAGAGATCTGTCTCTATCTCCTAAGTGCTAGGATTAAAGGCCTGTGCCTCTGTGCAAGGTGTATCAAGACATTCTCGCCAGCTCTGGATGATAGCAGCTAGGTCTCTAAAAACAACAGAAAGGTCCTGCTTCCTCACACCAGCATGTCTGTAGGCACAGAACTCCAGCCTCCTCACCAGCATGTGCACACCTCCATGAAAGCAGGAGACAGAGAAGTGCAGATGCTTGGGGTGGGGTTGAGGTTGTGCACGCCCTCGAGTCCCTACTATCAGTCCGCAGTCTCCAGCGGGAAGAAATCTTTAGATAGTGGAAGAACAGAAAGCGTGTCTCTCACATTTGCCTGTGACAGTCAGAGGACTCTGCTTTTAACCTCCAGTGCACCATCTGAAGGGAAGTGGAAAGATTCTCTGATCATAGATCGGACAGCACCAGCTCTATCTGGGCAGTCTCAGTGATAGATAACCAAATCACCAGCTGACACTACCTTGGCTGCCTTCCACGTTTCCTCTGTGGGGTCCTCCTGCTTCTTCACGATAGGCAAGTTCATCTCCATGTTCCTGTTGGGTTTACACACAAAAGAAGAATGAGACAAAAGAAGTGCAAACTCCCCTCTGTCCATGCCCTTCGGGTAAAGTGGACCACAGCGTCCTTAGTTGTCTTCCCACCTCCTTTTTTCTTAGTGGTGCTGGGGACGATGACAATGATGATGATGATGGTTGTTGTTACTACTACTACTACTACTACTACTACTACTACTACTACTACTACTACTACTGGATTTTTGAGACGGGGTGTCATTATGTAGCCCTGGCTATCCTGGAACTCACTGTGTAGATCAGGCTGGTTTTGAACTCACAGAGATCCTCCGGCCTCTTTCTCCAGAGTGCCGGCATTAAAGGTCTGAACCACCAGTGCTGGGGATTGTAATCAGGGTGTCTTCCCATGTCAGACAAGTGCTCTGCGGCAGAGCTCCACCCCCACACCGGTCTTCTTTGCCAACCTCTTTCAGCGTAAGTGTGCAGAGACCAGCTCTATGGAGCCAGGAGGGCCGGGCAGTGCATAACACTGTGGGAACTTTAGTCCCACTGAACTCGATGCAGCCTTGCCTTATTTAATGTGCAGTGTCCAAGGCCTGGCACCATTGTGATGTGAAGGGGCAAAGGATGGCACAGCTAAGGCCAGCTGCTGGGAGGGTGCAGACACGAGAGTTTTCGAGAGCGAGTAAAGGCCGAGAGAAGGGAAGGTTGGGGAGGAGTCACAGCCTCCAAGGCAGGGTAAGGATTTCATCCTTTACCTTGAGAACAAATAGACACCACTGAGGAAAGGCAGGGACGCCAAAGGGTCAGCTTGGCCTTTGATGGCTATCCCGGGATTACCGTGGGTTTGCTCTCCCATTTGATACCCTTTTCCCTCTTCCCCTGAGTCACATGAATGATCTCACAGAGCTGTCTAATCTCAGCTGCTGCTCACGAGAATCATTTGAAGAGTTAAAGAAATCCAAACTAACCAAACAAGAAAGCAGGACTCTGTGGGATAGTAGGTTTTAAGGCGTCTTTCTCCATCGCGCAACCCCTGTCCTCTAGCAGCTGAAGGGCCGCCCCTTAGCAACCAAAAAGCCATGGAGTTGGCGAGGGCGGGGAGACCTCGTGCTGTTAAATGAGGCTGATCCCCGCCTCTGCTCCAGCCTGTCATGAGATTGTGTCTCAGTGATACAGCTGTGTAGAGAAAAATCTCTGTGCACTGAATGGAAGCATTACCTGTCAATAAAAAGCTGATGGCCAATGAGCTGAGGCGGGATTAGAAGGTGGGACATTTCAGAAGAAAGATTGGGATTCTGGGAAGGAGGCAGACACCAGAGAGCGTCCTCCCAAACTCTGAGGAAGATGGTCGCCTGAAACTGAGGAGAGGTAACCAACGACCTGGCGGGACTTAGAATAGAACAAACAGGATAACCGGGTTGGGAATGACCCAAAGCTTTTGCCTTAGGCAAATAATAATTCAGTCTTTGAGTCATTATTTCGTGAACTTGGGTGCCAGTGAAAAAGCCCATGGTTGCACAGCTGGATTGAGCCTGAATGTTGTGGGCCGTGGAAGTCCCTCCGATAGTCCCACCCTTTAGTGGGCAACAGTCCACTTGTTATTAAATTGCCCACGTCGGGAAGAGAAAGTTTATCATCTGCTAAGGCAGTGGTTCTCAACCTGTGGGCTTTGACCCCTTTGGGGGGTTGAACAGCACTTTCACGGGGTCATTTGCCTAAGACTATCGAAAAACACAGATATTTACATTACAATTCATAACAGTGGCAAATTACAGTTATGAAGTAGCCATGAAATAATTTCATGGTTGGGGTCACCACAACATGAGGAACTGTATTACAGGGTCGCAGTGTTAGCAAGTGTTTGTCAAATAAGAGAAATAAGAGAAAGGCTAAACAATAACAACAACAGCAGCAGCAAAAACAAAACAAAACAAACAAAAAAACCAAAAGCCATCCAAACATGGAAAAACCTATACCAAACCAAACACTGTACAAAACCCTTCCTTAGTCACTGTAAACCACTGAGTTAGAAAACAAAACAAAAAAATATATATGTTTTTGCCTCCTTGTTTATAATGCCTTTCAATCTAACAGGAAATTGGCTGGAAAGAGAGAAACGAGCTTCCTGTATTGGAAGAATTTGAAAGCAGAAAAATGGCTGGTCTCAACAACATGCATCCCTATTCCCGCAGGGGTGAGGAAAATTCTTCCTATTTTTGAGATGGGGAAATGGAGGCCGGGAGAGTCAGTGATCTGGAAACTCTTCAACTGAATCCTTATTAGAGAAACCAACATACTTTAAAATTCAGTTCTTGGGTTGGGGATTTAGCTCAGTGGTAGAGCACTTGCCTAGCAAGCGCAAGGCCCTGAGTTCAGTCCCCAGCTCCGGAAAAAAAAAATTTTAAAATTCAGTTCTTTCAGATATTGAGAAGCACAACATATGAGTACACATGTGAAATCATGTACCTAGAGCCATTCATTTGGAAATTTGGAAATAGCTCACATGGCCTATCAGCTGGATTTGGTAATCACGGTAATTTAGGGAGAGCAAGGTAACTGAGTTGACACAGAACTCCAACAAATCTGAGAGTGACTGGGCAGTGGTGGCACCTGAGACACAGAGGCAGGCAGATGTTTGAGTGTGAGGCCAGCCTGGTCTACAGAGTGGGTTCCGGTACAGCCAGAGCTTCACAGAGAAACCCTGTCTTAAAAAAACCAAACCAAAAAGAAAAAAAAAATCTAAGACCACGACTCCAAACAAAATGTAGTCGCACACCCAATTTCCGTGAAAATCCAGCTTTCTTTTTATCTGCATTGCATTTTACACGTCAGTGAGAGCACACGCAGGGCCAGGCTCGGTGGCACATGCCTGTAATACAATGTTATCCTTAGCTGCACAGTGGGTGTGTGAAGCCGTCATCCATCCCCGTCTACCCCCAGTAAATAAAAGTCTTCTTCGCGCACTTCAGATTCAAAACTTGAACTGGACTAAAACCAGTCCCGGATACAGGAGGCTAACCCAGAGAAGGTCGGCCTCCCAGGCTTTAACAGCGCAAAACTTCCATTACTGTGACAAAGACCCACGAGAGACAACTTGAAGGGAGAAAAGATGGGGCATTCCAGTTTCCAAGGAGTCAGTGCACCGTGGCAGAAAGGCATGGGGCAGAGCAGTTCACATCACTGCGGCCAGGGAGCAGGCAGACAGACTCCTGCGCCTGTGCTCTCAGTGGCCTGTGCCTTTCCCATTTTCATTTCATCCAGACCTCAGCCTAAGGATGGTCTCAGGACAGGCTTTTCCCACTTTAGTTAATCCTCCCTGGGCACGTCCTTACAGACACACTGGTGGTAACCTTTACGCATCTCCTAGGCTCTTCTCCATCCAATGAAGTTGCCATTCGAGATTAACCATCAAAATTTCAGGTGCGACCCAGTCTGAAAAACTCCAAACCAAGAGCTGGGGTGCAGTTCAGTGGTAGAGCCCTTATCTAGCATGCAAGGCCCCTGGTTCGATCTTCAATGTTACAAAACCCAGACAAACAGCAACAAAATACAAAAATGAAATTACTAAACTGGGTGATCAGAACAAGTACACACACAGACACAGACACAGACACAGACACACACACACACACACACACACACACACACACACACACACGTTTCCGATTTTGGAATATTTGCATTCAAATAGTGAGCTATCCTGGGAATGAGACCCAAATGTACATACAAAATTCATTTATGTTTCAGATATGTTTTATGCACACAGCCTGAGGATAATTTTACACAACATTTTTAAAGTGCATTTTTACTGGGATTTCTCATAGAGCTCAGATGTAGAATTTTTCTATTTATGGCATTTTTTTTCCATTATCCAAAAATTTTCTGATTTGGGAGCATTTCAGATTTCACATTTTGGAACTATAGATGCTCATCTTGAGTGATCAAAACAGATGAAAATTCACATCCCAGCTCTGTTACGCTGGCTAAGTCATTTGTGTGTCTTCTGTTCCTTCAGCAAATGACAGTTTTTGACATTTATCTGCTATGTGCCAAGTACTGTGTTGGGAACTGGGAACAGAAAGTTGAGGATCTATTTGTAAAAAGCTCACTTTCTTGTAGGATAATTTTCAAGAAACCTCACAAGAAACGGGTGGTAAGACAGAGTGTAAATGTTGTGATCGATTGTAACAGGTTTCCTCAGGACCTCAAGGGAGGTGAAGCTAAATTAGGCCAGGAGGTTTGTTTACCAGTAGGCATAGTGTGAAGTCTTGGAGGAGTGGGAAGGCTGAGCAGTTCCAAGCAGAGGGAGCAGCTTGTGTTTGTTAGGGTGGAGTCTGGTGGCTGCAGTGGCAGACGGGTGTAAATTGGCTAGAGGCCACATCTTACATGCAACAATTCAGAGTTTTAGAAAAGCTGAATTTGTTATACTTTTCTACTTGTGAAAGAAATACAACTTCGGAGACAGGAAAGACTTCAACGGAATAGTCTGTGTGGCTGTGGTAGGGGTTTTTAAGCAAACTGGTGCTAGCCCTGTATTTAGAAAGAGCCATGACAGTGTTGGGGAATTCGAGGCCTGAGTGGGAAGCGGTTAGCATCGAAAACACTGTAAACTCCCAGGCAATTCTGGGACAGTGTGTGAGGCAGTTCAGTGACACACAGGCCAGTAGAGTCCAAGGTTGACTCACAAGACCTAGCTGCAGCCCTTGTGACTTACAGACCAGGAACCACCTGACTCCCGAGCCTCAGTTTCCACTCCTTAATCTTGGAAAACCTCTAGCAGCCTAGACCTCCACCCTCAGGCTGGGCGCTCTGTCTGGGCATGGTGCCTTAATGCCCAACCAACATTAGGCTTCTCCAGGGCACCACAAGACGGGGAGCATGGGATACAGAAGGAGGAAGGGGGCTTCTGTCTTTCTCCACTTGCCTTGTCACTTGTCTCTGGCCCTCTGTCAGAGAGGTGAGGATAATAAGTAACACAGAGAGCTTAAGGGTGGACTTAAGTCCCAGCCCTTGAGAGGTGGAGGCAGGAGGATCAGAAATTTAAGGCCATCCTCAGCAACGTAGTTCAAGGTTAACCTGTACTACCAAAGACCTTGTTAAGAAATGAACAGAAGACAGATGCTACAGAAAGTTCCCCAGATGTGCAACTTGGAAAATACATTTGGATATTCTGTATAACAAGACATTTGATACCCCAAAGCAGAATCTTTAATTTTGGGGGCCCAGAGGAGCCAGAAACAAGCATCAGATACCCTAGAATTGGATTACACATGGTTGTTAGCCACCAAGTGGGTTCAACACCTCTTGCCCCACCTCAAGATGCAGATTCTCTTCTCTATGTATCCAACTATCCTAGAACTTGCTCTGTAGACCAGGCTGTCCTTGGCCTCATGGAGATCCACCTGTCTCTGCCTCCTGAGTGTACCACTACCTCTTGGCTCTTTCAACACTTTCTTAATGATAGACAAGTATTTCTCTCTCTCTCTCTCTCTCTCTCTCTCTCTCTCTCTCTCTCTCTCACACACACACACACACACACACACACACACACACCTTGCCCTACTTTCTTAAAAAGTGCTAGAGATGGAAACTCAGATCCAGCAGCAAGTGCTCCTACCCAGTAACTCTCCAAAGTTAGTCTCTTGTTTGACAGTTTCAACCTCTACAGTAGTCCAATTTTTCTGGCATTTTATGAAGACTCTAGGGTCTGGGACGTAGCTCAGTGATAAAACACTTGCTCAGCACGCACCACAGACCTGACCCTGACTTCCAGCATTGCCAAACAATGGTACAAGCAAAAATGTCCCAAGGGCCAGGGTGGCGGTGCGTGCCTTCAATCCCATCATGTGGGAGACAGGCAGATCTCCACAGTGCCAGGCAGACAGGGCTACATAAAAACAACCAACAAACCAACCAACCTAAGAAGAAGGAATAGGAATAATAAGGGACTAGTGACAGTGATCAGTGGTTAAGTCACTTTTTGCCAAGCCTGGAGATCTGAGTATGATCCCCGGGATCCACATGGTGGAAGGCGAGAACTGACTGAAAAGTTGTCCTCTACCCTACACACACACACACACACACACACACACACACACACACACACACACACACACCAAATAAATAAATAGTGTTAAATGAAACAAAAACCCTGTTCTTTTTTTACAATAAAAAATTAACTTATGAAATTCATAAAGTATTTTGTGGATGCTTTTGAAATAATTATCAAATTGCTTCTCCTCAGGTTCTGAGGCTAGAGCAAAGATGTGAAATTAAATTCTTCACAGAAGCAGAATAGAGAGACCTAGCTCTCTGTGTGTCGGCCATGCTGTGGGGGCCTCTGTGAGCACCAGCTTTTCCAGTGAGGGGGATCTGAAAAGGCAGGTGGGAAGTTTAAACAAGGTTCAATGAGTCAGGGGCTTGGCCTTAGCAGGGACCAGTGAGTGTTCCTTGCTCCCCTGGGCTGAGTCTGTTACAGCCGTGAACATGTTTATAAAACTGTTATTTTGTGTAATTCTCACCTCATGGTTGAGAAGCAGGTGTGGAGAGACTGTTTTTATCATCTCCCTTTTGCAGAGAGGAAATGGTGTCCCAGAATGTTGGAAGGCCACTCAGGATCAGTGAAGACCTGGGGCTTGCTAACTGCTGGCTTGACACCTTAATATTACCATTCATCCTGATCTTGCTTCTTTCTCTTGGGAAGCCAACAGTTGCCGTCCTAAATGTATTTCCTGGCAATATCATCCAAACCTCATGCATTAGTTGCATCTTGAACTTTCTGGAGCTGAGGACCGAACCCAGGGCCTTGCGCTTGCTAGGCAAGTGCTCTACCACTGAGCTAAATCCCCAACCCCTTGGACAGAGTCTTAAACCAGGCCTTATTTCTTGTTACCCTCATTGGAGTCACAGCATTCTCTGACGTGACTGCAGCAGGCACTGGCAGGGATTCTCTGGGTCATGGGATGTACCTGCCTATGTGAATAAAATTAGTACAGGTGGGGTTGCCTCTTACTCAGTCACCTTGAGCTTGAGAGCTCCACTTGCTATCAGGCTGCAGCAGCTGTGGAGTTGACGCTTCCTGTCTATTCCTTCTGTCTTCTTGATGGAGCACAAAAGACCATTTAGGTCAGCGTGCAGTATAGGCACATTCTGCACTCATCTAGATTAGACTTTCAGAATTCCCCACTTTGAATGCTGTGCTTTTCAGTTGCCCCATACACACATTCTCACTCTGTTTCCTTAGCAATGGTCACCATAGACGTACTACATCTTTGCTTATTTGTTATGGTTAGTGTTTTTTCCCCAGCACTATCCTGGAATAGGGTAGGGATCTTGGTCTTTTTTCCCCTTGTGCTGGAGATGGAACCTAGAACCTTGTGCATGCTAGGCGAGTTCTCTCAGACTGAGCTACGTCCCCGGCCTGTCTTAGTCTATTTTGTTCATGGACATAGCCTAGATACTCAGAAGGTGCCAAGCACATAGTAGGCACTCAAAATATTAACTGAACAAATGGATAAACAGAGATTGACAATGGTGATACAATCACTGCGTTGGAAGGTCTGAGACATAATTCTTTAAGCTCTAAGGCAAACACAAAACTGTTGCTAAGAAGAAAAGGGATCATGTCAAGCTGGGCATGGTGGGCACACACTTTTAATCTCAGCACACGGGAGTTGGCCAGGTGGATCTCCAGATTCAAGGCCAACCTGGTCTACAGAGCTAGTTCCAGGGCAGCCAGAGCTATACAAAGAAATTCTTTCTTGAAAGAATACAGAATAGGGATCATTTCACTAACATAAGTTAATAGTTTGGTAAACTTTTTTTTAATGCTTATAGCAAACCTCTCTTGTCCAGAAGTCACCTTCCTGTCTTGTGATTTAAGTACCCTGTAAGACATGCTTCCTTTCCCCACTGTCACTCTGCAGATCCAGGCTGGGCCAAGGGCTTTTAGAACACCTGATCCAAGCTGGATCTTTTAGTTCTGGAATGACTCTAAGAGAAAAGGCCAGGAGCCATCTTACCTCCAATACAGCAGTCTAGGATGAAGCTTAAGGAAAACTACAGAGATAAATAGATTTGGGATACACTTGCTGGTTTTTTTGTTTTGGAAATGGGGTCTCATGTGGTCAAGGGTGGCGTCAGATTCCCTACATAGCTGAAACCGATGTTGAATTCCTGATCCTCCTGCATCTGCTTCCCAATCGCTAAGATTCTGAGCATGTATGCCATTAACTATTTGCATGACTCTTTGTCAAGGTCCCACCTTGCAGAATGAGCTCAGGGAAGCCCACTGAGGCATGGCCTGAGGATTCTGGATTAGTTGAGGTTAGGACAGTGGTCCTTATGACATTCCCAGTTCCTGTCAGTCCCCACAGCAGTAGAGAGCATGTCCTTATGAGTCTCAAGTGTTTGTCCTCGCCTGTGTCTGTCTTTCCTTGTCACTTCTCACCAAGGGTCTAGGATGGGGTCTACTAGGGTCGTATGGGAGATCTGAAGTTCTTCACACCCATCTTGATTCTGTTCTTGGTCAGTTTCTTTGACTCTGTAGCCATTTTTCAGTTCCATATACTCTGAAGAGCCCAAAGAAGATGCTGGGAGAGGGCCTTCAACTAAAGGGCTGCAGGATGAAAGCGAGGGCTAACGTATGAGCAGCTGAGGAGCACCGTCCATGGGCCAGGGCTCTGCCACATGCGGAGTGGGAGGGAGCACAGCAAAGGGGGACTCGTGACATCCTCACCTCAGGAGTGCTCAGTGCCCTTACCCAGAAGGGAGATCAGTGAGCTGTTAGAGAACAGAAGACCAGAGCCAACATCCAGGAGAGAATCCACAGCTAACTTTGAAATAATTAACCCAAGAACCAGTGTATTTAGGAACATCACTCTACCAAGTTATAGGGGCAAACAGTAGCAATTATGCTGGCTATAGTCAAGATGAAATGAACCCTATTTACCTGTTTTATGAGGCAGTTCAAAGTTATCCTTTTTCTCTCTGTTCTACTGTCCCCCACTACCTAAACCAGACACCCAACTGGTTTGTCCCTGATGGCTGGCTGGGATTACTGTCCTAATTTGTTCTTTCTTCATCTGCTACAACCTGCCTATTTTCTGTCCTTTCTGATAAAGTAAGAGCGCAGAGGGACTTCTGAGCTGTTTTTGTAGCATGCAGAAGTGTATTAACCAGCATTCCTGTGTATGTGTCTATAAACCTCCTGTCTTCTCAGTGTGAGATCACCTTCAGGAACGGCGTCATGTCGATGTGCAGCTTGCGTGTGTAAAATTCTTTTTCGTTTGAACATATCAGCCCTTTATTTATACAACTTTGAGGCTCTCCCGTCTTCTGAGCTGCCGCCTCCAAGGACTGTGGGGCTCCCTGTGAGAGGCAGAAAGCCCGACTTTCAGAGGAACGATACACAGGCAACAAGAGCTGGTCCAAACCCCCTAATATTTATAAAAAGCATTTTTTTCATCATGGCAACACTAATAGCAACATCTATTTTTACTGCGGAAGACACGGGGGATACATACATGTAGAGAACAATCAGACTAGCTAATAGGATCCAGAGACGTGGGGCAATGGACCTTCCCGGGGTGGTAATTATTTCATTTACCACTCCCAGCAACCCTGGGAGGCAAGTCTGGCTGCCCCCACATCACACAGATCAGGAAACCAACTTGCCCAAAGCCATGTAGATGGCATTTGGAAGAGTTAAGACCATTTTTTTTTTCTTTTTGTGACAGTCTCTCACTCTGTAACCCAAGCAGCTCTCAACCACTCCAAAAGTGTCCGGGTTGGTGATAGGCTAGCACCTCCATATCTTTTTAAGATGTGATTTTAAAAATATCCCCGTAACTCCCATGAACGGTCATCATGTCTATCTTGCAGTATATAAGATTGCGGCAAGAGTTGGGCTTATGTGCAAGCTAAGAGGGTGCTTGCTGTGCTAGGAAGAGTGATTTGAACAAATGTGGAGGAGAGGAAGGAAGAGTGGGCCAAGATAGGAGTCTAGGAGGCCCCAGGGGCTCTATGATCTCTTGGGCCACCCTCTCTGTGGTCACCAAAATGAGCAAATGGTGTCACATTTCAGAGCACTGAAAGTTTGATCTGAAGCTGCCTTCCAGCCCATGCCTCCCACTACAACCTGGGTGATCTCAGCAGAAAATGACCACGCCCTTCCCCAAAGGTCACTGCCCTTGGAATGAAGGGGGGCCAACCATCTTAAAATGTTTACGAGGCCCTCTTTTTGCCTGATGCTGGTCTATTTGGCTTCTTTCTGTCACTCGACAAATACTTATTGGGTGTCTTTTTCATGCACAGCAGAGTAGGGAGAGACAGGAGAGACAGTGAGGACGACATCCGCACCCTCATGAAGAGCACTCCGAAGTCTGCGAAGAGGGTAGAAACAATAAAGATGGAGACCATGCGGAGTGTGATTCATCCTCCATCTGAAGAAAAAGCAGCAGAAGGGCACTGAGGGGCAGCTGAGGATGGAGGGGGTGGCATGATTTTAGGCGAGGGCATGAAGTGTTTTCATTGCTATAGGAAAACCAAGGGCTGAGGACTGCCGTCAACACAGGCTGTTCCTGGAGCAGGGCCTTCACAGGCTGGGCTCTGCCGGGAGCCCGAATTCACTTCTGACTCCTCCTCATCCTCAGGCCTGGTTTGTCTGCATCCTTGTGGACTCCCAGAGGATTGAACACTCTCTGCTACAGCCTGCAATGATTGTGGTGGCTGTGCAGTTTCTTCCGCACCAGCACCAGCGGGACAGTGAGCTCCTCGAGGGTAGGAGCCAAGGCTGTCTTGTTCCCCGGTCCCAGCAGTGCCTGGCTCCGAGATGGAGAATGCACAAGTTACTGAGCTGAAGAGTAAGGACTGGAGAAGCGACGAACTCCAGAGGCAGCTATGTGTCCAGACCACCGCACTGCGGATGGGGAGGGGACAAGCAGCACCCTTCCCAGATGTTCCTTGACCTCCACAGGCCTGACCTCCTGAGGCACTGCTCTCTCATTTGCACAGAGAAGAGTTATTTATTTGGGGTGTGTGTGCCAATTTGCTGGGGCCACATACATTAATGTGCTATGAGATCACCCTGGGTGGGAATTTGATCAGTTCCATATTTTCTAGGAGGCTAACTCTCAGATGTCTGACTCTCCTGGCAGCCATAAACCATCCCTCCCATAGCACTTATATTACTTGTGAGCATTTATGAGGAATTAACAGTCGGTGAGTCCTCACGCGTGGCTGCCAGTCCAGTGAACAACCACATCCATTTCCTTTGTTTTGAAACATGCCTAAGGAAAAAGTTTTTTGTCATTCAGATATATCTGCTCAGTTTCTCAGAGATTTCTCTTGCCTCTCTTCTCCAATGAAAGCTTTTGGTTCAAGCTAGATCTGACAGGATTCAAGCCGCCAAGCCCCACGGTCCTTCATGGAGGACTGGATGGGGATGGACATCAGTGACATTTGAGAGAAATTTCTTCATTATCAACAAGAGAGTTTGTGTTGGGCTAAAGGGCAAGGGCAGGGCCAAGACTAGGTCCGATGGCTGCAATTACTTCAACTCCCATGTGGAGTTCAACTTGAAACAGTCGGTAGTCAAGGCCTTTTAGAAAAGTCCCTCCACACCTTGACTCTTGGGTCTTTTTCTCTAAGAGTTTCCTTGACCACTCTGCTCCTCTCTGTCTTGTAGGAGCCATCAGTTGTAGCATGGTGGTCTGCTGTCACGAGTCCTGTTGATGGCGATGATGATGGAGATGACGATGTCTAAGTGGTTCAGCGAATGGGTGACGGTAAGAGAGAGGCTGGGAGTAGAGAAAATTAAACATATAAAGCTGATCCTGAGAGGAGAAAGGGGAGAAAAAGCCAGAGAGCTGGAAGCAGAAAAGCAGGCCATGGGCTTGGGTGGTTCGTGTCTGTTCGTCAGATGGGTATTTATAGTGGCTGCCTTGTGCCAGACAAGCCAGCATGGGTCAGCAGGTGATTTTGGCTGGTGACTCATCCGTGGAGACATCCTAGTAGTAATAGACTGGCAACTGATGCAGGGCAGTCGGTGATATGCCTAGGGGCAATCAGCAGGGACCTCTCTGAGGAGGAGACAGTGGAACCCACAGTGGGTGGCGGGGTACTGCCGGTTTGGAGCAGCCCGGGTCTTTCCCAGTCAGCGCAGCAAGCGTCTCCGTGGTCTCATTATTTTGGAGGTCCAGCTCAAGAAGGGGCTCTTTAAAAATGAAAGCGGATGGGGTTGGGGATTTAGCTCAGTGGTAGAGCGCTTGCCTAGGAAGCAAGGTCCTGGGTTCGGTCCCCAGCTCCGGAAAAAAAAAAAAAAATGAAAGCGGAGTTCTTGCTTTGCAGACCCACTCTGCTCCAGCCTTTGGGGCTCCATTCTGATCCCTTTGTGTTTGCAGGGGAGAGCACTAGCAGCTCTAGGGTATGTTGGGAGCAAGCACCCGGGGCCTAAAGAGAAACCCAGGGTCACCCTCTCTAAAACCAGGAAGTAGAAAAAACCCAGAAGGAAGGGAAAGGGGTGGGGGTGGAGCTGGAAGGAAGCAGAGGCCCAAAGCCGGTTTTGTTTTTCACGTGCACTCTTTGGCGGAAATGATTTAGAACAAACGGAAAGGTGACATACTTCAGAGAAAAAAAATCACAACTGACCCAGCCCCCTTCCCTAAGTTGTGCTGTAAATATTTGACTATTTTGAGGTTCTGCTAAAAATACCTGGGAGACTTTCACTGTAGTAACTGAAACAATAAAGACGAACGAGTTAATTTGGTAGAGCTGATTTGAATTGCACAGAAGGCATTGCGCAAGGGCTTGGCGTTTAAACAGTTATCTGACATTTAAAAGGAGACGACTGTTAATGAATTCAAGAGCTAATCTTATACTCTGACAGAATGAGCCATGGAAAATCCAGGGTTATTATCTTGCTGTAAACACAATGCGATTCGGTTGAGCTATCAACAGAAGGGAGCGCTCGGCTGAATACAAATGTCCACAGGCTCACGTGGGCTGAACTGAAAGGGGATGTGCGTTAGAATGAAGTAAATAGCTTATCATTTCTTTAAGTACTCTCGGGTTGCAATATCTGAACTGTAGACTCCTCCTCCCTTGAGATTCCTTGAAGCGTCACACGCTGCTCTACAAACAGACCTTGGGATCTCTCACTGTAAAATGACACTCTGAATCCAAACAGCTACAGCTCCACCCACGAGTCCCACAGAGTCACCCAAGACAAGGATCTGTCCTGCGGGGCCTCCTCCTGATGTCTCCCACTCCTTTCTAATTGGGGTTCCTCACCTTTGTAGCTGCCGCTTAATGGCTCCAACAGGAGCTCCTGGCCCTCATTAAGAAGGCTGCAACGCTCTGGCCGGCTAACCGCCTCACCTCCCACGCAGCTCACAGCTCCGCTCTGCCTAAGAGCCAGTTGCCAAAACTCTCTGGGAACCTGTGGGCAGGCTGAGCTTTGGGGAAAGAACAGGAGGAGGGAGAGAGAGCCTGGAAAGCCAAGACTTGAAGGGTGTTGGGGAACACACCCCACCTTTATCTTAACGGGTGGGAGGAGGGAGTAGATGCCTTAGTTGAAACCCTGGGAGACCTTTAAGTGGTCCCATCAAGCCTATATGCACCGGGGACATTTGTCCGCTCCTGTGAGCAAACAAAAGCAAGAATCCTGATCACTAAGGCTCCATGGCCTTAGCCTCCTATGCTTTGGGAGCTTTGAACCTTTGGTGGGGAAGGGAGACTCTGTCACTTGGTGTAGAGGAGAAGGGCTGGGATTTGAACCTCCCTCCCCACAACTAAATCCTGAGAATGGGAATTGCAGTTGAAAGAGCCTGACCAGTCAGTTCCCTGAGTTTTGCCTTCTAAGGCCTAGTTGTTTCTTCCACTGGAAGCCTAGAACAGTAAAATTCAGTAGCACCAGGAACAGGGGCGGGGCCGGGTTGTCCTAGGAACTTTTCGGGCTCCTGGTGATTGAATTCTCCAAAGGAGGGGTCTGTGATGGCTGCTGTCACTGCAGACACTGCCAACTACCTTCTGCCCAGCCACCCCCAAGTGCTCCTCTTACCTGTCTCTGTTCTGGTCTCCCTGCTTGGGAGAGCAGAGCAGTCTCATGCACAGAAAGCCACAAAGGATCAGCAAGATCTTACCTCAAACTCAGCCTCCCAGGGGACAAAGGGTCTGCAACCTACTGCTTGTTTCCACCCATCATCCGTGTGCCCAGCATCCTCACTGGGATGTGACTCCATCCCACTCATCACTGCCACCTGAGGTCCCACTGCTTTGTAATGTGTGGGTGTATGTATGTAAGTGTATGTGTATGTATGTGTATGTATGTAAGTGTATGTGTATGTATATGTGAGTATATGTATGTGTATGTGAATGTATGTATGTGTATGCATGAAGTGTATGTGTATGTATGTGTATGTAAGTGTATGTGTATGTATGTGTGAGTATATGTATGTGTATGTGAATGTATGTATGTGTATGCATGAAGTGTATGTGTATGTATGTGTATGTATGTAAGTGTATGTGTATGTATATGTGAGTATATGTATGTGTATGTGAATGTATGTATGTGTATGCATGAAGTGTATGTGTATGTATGTAAGTAAGTGTATGTGTATGTATATGTGAGTATATGTATATGTATGTGTATGTGAATGTATGTGTATGCATGTATATGTATGCATTTAAGTGTATGTGTATGTAAGTGTATGTGTATGTATATGTGAGTATATGTATATGTATGCGTATGTGAATGTATGTATGTGTATGTATGTATATGTGTATGTATGTATATGTATGCATGTAACTATGTGTATGTATGTAAGTGTATGTGTATGTGAGTATATGTAAGTGTATGTGTATGTGAATGTATGTATGTGTATGTATATACGTATATGTAAGTGTATGTATATGTATGTATGTTTATGTATGTATATGTATGTGTATGCATGGGTATGTATGTGTAAGTGTATGTATATTTATGTATGTATGTGTGAATGTATGTATGTGCATGCATGTGTATGTATATGTATATGTATGTATATGTATGTGTATGTGAATGTATGTGTATGTATATGTAAGTGTATGTATATATGAATGTATGTATGTGTATGCATGTGTATGTATGTTTATGTAAGTATATGAATGTATATGTATGTGTGTATGCATGTACCTGGCAACATGTAGGGCATGGGATTTTTTTCGGAGCAGTGGGCAGGATGGAGACAGTTGGCCTTTAGGCATTAAAGGGGTTCCTTTTTCCCTTCTGTTAAGAATTTTGGTGCCCAGCACATTTTTCTGCCCTTCTTTTTTTGGAGATGGGGTCTCATATATCTCAAGCTGTCTTTGAATTCCCTTCATAGCTGAGGGTGAACTTGAGTTTCTGCTTCTCTTACCTCTGTTTGCTGAGCGGGGATTACAGGCGGGTGTGAGCCACCACGCCAGGTTCTGCAGTGGTAAGGATTGAACCCAGGATTTCAAGCACACTAGGCAAGCAAGACTCTAGCTCAAGCCCTTCACCTACTTTTCGTATCTCAAGTCTATAACAATTGTTGGCATTCTCCTCAGTGTTTATGAAATTCGCTCACTAGTACTAGTACTAAGCCCTGGTCTAAGAAACAGAAATCCAGCAGTTCTAGTCCTTACCTCTGTGAGGGCTAATTTGGTGCTTTTTTTTTTTTTTTGCTAAGTCCCCAAGCTTTCTGTGCCTCAGTTTCTCCACCTACATAAAAGTGCTCACTTCATTCTTCTCTAGATTTTCAGTAATGAACCACAGGGCACTTTAGCTCCAGGCCTTCCATTATCTGGAAGCAAATCTTATCCAGGAATTCTAATTGATATTGTCCTCAATTTAATTAAGTGCTTTGTTGACACAACACAATCATTGTTTATCTGCCCTAGCTGGAGCTGGAGGAGAAACCTTTTGAGCCAAAAGAGAAATCTGCTCTACCCCTGGAGGTGGAGCCCAGTGGTGTCCGTGAGGGGGTGTCTAGGTGGCGCTCAGGCAGGAACCTCTCTGGAGCTTAGGTGTGCCTTGGACAGGAAATAGAAGGATGAGGGAGGGATGGAAATAGACACTACCTCCCTCCCCAACTCCAGTTCCTTCTAAGTCGGGGCTTACATACCCAACTCAATTTTACTGGTGTGACTTCTCTACTTTGACAATTGACAGGGAACCTCAACTTGATTCTACTTTAAAAGGGTCATTTTAAATCAGACACTAGAGAAACAAGTTACCCATGGTGCTTTGAGTCCTAGATCAGGCCATCAAAGCTTATAATTTAGAAAGGCTATGAAGTTGAGCTAGTCCCAGTAATGCTGGGACAGAAGGGGGCTGGAGGAAGAAAGTAAAACTGTCCTCACTGTCCTCTCTGCTCCACAGGCTCTAGCTTCTAAATTGTTCCAACCCTCCCCCCGACCCACCCCGCAGCCTTTGCTCTGGTGTAGGGAGCCCAATGTGTTTATAGTCCCCAAACTCCCTGCCTCCTTCCTCCCCACATAAGCTCCAAGTTTCTCTGGTAACAGCTTTCAAGGCAGAAAACAGGGGAATAGCAGTAGTTCTATTCCTTTGAGAGGCCTCCTGTGCCTAGCGCTGTGCAAATTCTACTGTTTCACATAATCCTTGTGGGACCCCAAAGGGGAAATGCTCTTTTATACAGAAGGAAACTGAATCTCAGGTTAAGGAACCTGCCTCAGACCACAGCGTCAGGAAGCAAGAAGAGGGGATCTAAATGGGCCCCTCAATCTGCCAGGCCGCTGGGGGGAGGGGGCAGGCCACATGTGAACAGGGCCCTGGTGGTCCTGACATCCATTTCCTTGTGTGTAAAATGGAGACCATAACTGCACCCACAATGGATTGAGGGAGATAATCCTAAGTCCTTCCCATGAACCTGCACTCTATTGGCTGCCATCACTAATTCAGAAAGACCCCCTCAAGATAACGGGGAGCTAATCGTTCAAATTTGTGGGCGGGAGCATGGAGGTTTGACGTGCTCTTCCCTTCACATTACATATGTTTGAAATCGTCCATCATAAATAGAAAAAAGAACAAAGCCTTAAGTGGGCAGGTGTTATGTGTCACCAACAACCAAGAGATCAGTAAATACGGAATTATTAGAACAATGATTGCCACATAAATCCAACACATAAAACTTTGGTTTTGTAATAAAAATAAAATGTAAACCCTTCTAGGAAATTGTGTTTGAACTGTCTAGGGATTTTGGGAGTGGACAGATTTGGGTAGACTTGGGCCAGAAAGGAATTTTGCTTAGGTTTTCAGAAATCTTTGAATCAAGTTTCACAACCAAAGAAATATTTATAAAAATGAAAGAAGTGGAGAGAGAGAGAGAGGGGAAGGATGTTCCCCCTCCTTTAACAGGAAATAAAGAGAGGTAATTGTTGGTATCAACGCTAGAATTCATGTCTTCATGAGGATCTCTAAGGAGGATGCCAAGAGACAGCTCCAGACGTGCCCCTGACGAGGAGTTTTGCCAGAGTAGGAAGACCAAGTCCAAATGACCGCTGACATTCTGCAGCACCGAAGGCTGTAGGAGGTGTGGGAGAATGGGGCTCAACTTTGTAATTGTTATCATGGAGGTAAAACGTGGTCACCTGGAATCCACCTCCAAGGACTGTGGGCTTTACCTATGAATTACGTATTTCTACAGACTGCAAGTTTTCTATGACACAAACTTTTTCATGCTGATGAAGTATTTTCAGAGGCTTTCATGTGAGTTGTGTGAGACAACAGAATACTAAGATAAACTAGGTTTAAAGCTTGGAAGCTTAGCTAAAATGTTAACCGGAAGACAAGGTATGAGATGGCTCAGTGGGGCCCTGATAGAAAAGGTTTCTTTCAAACCTTTATACAAAACACAGTGTGTCTACAGGAACACGTATGAGCTTATTGTCCCGAAGGAGGAAGGCTAATAAGAACTTCAAACAGGCCTGAAGCAGATGAGGCACACAGTCTTATTCGACCCAAATCTCATCACAGTCCGAATGAGACAGGCTGCCTTTTGAAATCCTCAAATGATAAACTTAAGACACATAAGAGCAAATGCAAATTCATGTTATAGTAAACTCATGAAGCCTAAGCTAGCTAGGACAGGTGGAACTAGAAATGGCTTTGTGGCGTGAGGAAGAGGGGTGTCAGTTCAGTTTAAGAAGACTTTTAAGGCCAAAGTTCTGATCTCTACAAGGCAACAACAACAAAATCCCAGATCAAAACACCCGAGAAGCATCGTGTGAGAAAGTGTCCTTCCCCTTCCTAGACTAGAGTTGGCTTGAGCAAGGGAAATTGAGTAAGGAAAAGACTGGTGAAGCTATCTATCTATCTATCTATCTATCTATCTATCTATCTATCTATCTATCTATCTATCTATCTATCTGTCTATCTATCTATCATCCATCTATCATCTATTTATCATCTATGTATGTATGTATGTATCTATTTATCTATCATCCATCTATCATCTATCATCCATCTATCATCTATCATCCATCTATCATCTAAGTATGTATGTATGCATGTATGTATGTGTGTGTATGTATGTATATATGTATGTATGCATGCATCTATCTATCTATCTATCTATCATCCATCTATCTATCATCTATGTGAAGCAGGGTATTTCTGCATAGCTCTGGCTGTTCTGAAACTCATTATGTAGACAAAGCTGGCCTTGAATTCAGAGAGATCCACCTGCTTTGGCCTCTCTGGTGCTGGGCTTAGAGGTGTACATCATCAAGCCTGGCTTCTTTATTTTAAACAGAGGGATGCAGTTTTTCTTGGGAAATCTAGTTAAGTTTTCAGTTTGTTCTTTGATATCCTACTGGCAACTTCTCTGGCTTCTCCATGAACCAGAGCTTAGAGACCTATGTGTCCCATCTACATAGAACTCAGTGGGCAAGAGAAGTTCATACCTGAGATGCAAACCTGAGAATAAGAGACAAGCTCATTGACTCTCTGAGTCTCGGAAGGATAAAGTATTGAAAGAGCGTTGAGGCCCTTTGAAGGCAAATGCTGATGTCCCTATTTAACTGCACATCGGTCAGATTAACGCTCATTTGTTAAAAGAACAGTTTTAGGAAACGTCGCTGCTGCTCAGCTGTGCATGGGCTCCTGCTGGACATTGTGACTTGGGTCATTTTGGCTTCCCTCAGATATAATGTATACTTTAAAAATTATTTAGTTAGCTGGGTGTGGTAGCGAATGCCTCTAATCTCAGCACTTTGGGGGCAAAGGCAGATCTCTGTGAGTCAGAGTGCATGCAGTGTTGTCCTCATAGTGAGACACTGTCCCCCCAAAATTACACTTATTTACTTATTTATTTTTTTTAATTTTTCCATTCAGTGTGCTCATTTTGGTTTTGAAGTAGATAACTCCCCTGTTTTAGTCTCCAGCGTCCTGATAGTACATGGGCATGTCACCACCATCTTGAAAATTAACAAACTCTTTACCTGTCCTTTTTCATAGAATAAAGAAGAATGGGGGGGGGGGCTGGAGAGATGGCTCAGAGGTTAAGAGCACTGACTGCTCTTCCAGAGGTCCTGAGTTCAATTCCCAGCAACCACATGTTGGCTCACAACCATCTGTAATGGGATCTGATGCTCTCTTCTGGTGTGTCTGAAGACAGCTACAGTGTACTCACATACATAAAAAAATCTTAAAAAAAAAAAAAAAGAATGGGAGAGGAGAACAGAAACAACAATCTCGGGGACATGAAGTTGGAACCCAGAGCACCCTAACTTTGAGCTCCCTCATGGATGCCTAAGAACAAAACACAAAAATCAACAACCACAGATGCAATTGTGATTGACTTATAATTTTGATTTGCACTTTCAATATTCAATCCAACTGGATGTAGTAGCATATGCCTATAATTCCACTGAGGTAGGAGAGTGGCCAGACTGGGCAACATAGTAAGACTCTGTCTCAAAAACAAACAATAATAACAACAAAAAAGAAAAAAGAAAGGTGGGGGGGGGAGAGCAGGAGAAAGAGGAAGAGGAGGAAATAAAAAGAGAGGGGGGGATGGGTTCAGTTTGCTACCCGGGAACGTTTAGCAATGTGTGGAATCACTCACGCAGCGAGTGGAGTCTGGCAGCATTTTGTAATGCCCAGGCTGGCTCCTCCTCACCAACTATCTGGAACCTTGATGCCGCCCAGTATTAAATCACAGATTCCAGGAAATCACACATCTCAGGTTGCCTGGGATTTGCTCTGTGCTGGATGATTTTGACTTTCTGAGCCTTACCTCTGAGGGCTGGTATTGCATGTGTGTGTCACTGTGCCTGGTTTTATGTGGTCTCAGGGATCAGATGCAGAGCCATGTGCATTCTAAGATAGACCTCGACCAGCTGAACTACATCCCCAACCCCAGTCACCTGTGTGTGTGTGTGTGTGGGGGGGGGAGTGTTCCGGAGCAGACACCGGGCTTGCCTATGGTAGTCAAGCACTGCCACTAAACTATAGCTCACATTCTTGCTTATTAGTATTATTTTTATATAAATTGTTTATGTTTTTCGCTTCTGTTTCTCACTTCCTATGTTGTCCTTTTAAAAATGAAATGCAGTCCCCACCGAGGACAGACAGTACTATGAACGTTAATGAAATAATTGCACATTTTTCTTTTTTACGCTCTCCTCTCCCACTGCAGGGATGTATTAACGTCTCCTTCTGAAACTTTCATTTACAATTAGCATTCTTTTTAGGTGCTGGGCACCTCACCCAACCTCAAGCCTCTCCCCAGAGGCCTTGGGGAAGAGGAAAAGCATGTGCCTGCAATTGATGTCAGCGACCCACAGAGGGAAGAGGAGTCCTGGGCTCTGAAGGCAGCCCGGGAACTAATTTCTCTTAATCAGTTGTAGGGCCCCAGGAGGACCCACAGGGCAGAAGGGGAAATAAATCTGAAGGAGAAAACCAAACTCTATGAGGAGCTGGAAAGACCTGTATTTTCAGAAGGGCACCATACCTTTAGGACTTAAGAGCTGGCACAGCTCCATGCCTGCTCAGCTATTAATATGCAAAAAATGCCTTCATAAATACTTGATTCTGCTCACAGTGGGGAGGCCGTTCATTTGAAAGGGGAAATGGGAGCTTGGAGTTGAAACACGTCTGCTTGTCTCTTTTCTCTTTTTTTCATCGCTCTTTTCATCTCCACAGTTCTCCCCTTGTAGTTTCCTTTCCCCCTAGTTCTCTGACTTATCCCCTCTTCTAACTCCAAGGAAGTTGCTGATGGCAGATGCGGCGCTCGGTTCACTGATGGACTCGGCTCTGAAGCCCGGAACCTCGGGCTAGGTGTAGAAGGGGTGCCTCAGGGCCTTTTCTAGGAAATGGTACCGGGAGGCTGGAGCCTTTTTCTGCTTGGGTTTTAGCGAGGCAGTCACTCAAGACTCGGAGCAGAAGTTTTTCAGTACTGCCGGGAGGGGGCGCACGGGGGCAGCCTCCGGACCCCAGGGCTGAACTTGGACAGCAATACCAGGCTTTCTTTCTCTCGCTCATACTCCCTCACACTTCCCAGTCTGGGCCTGTGACTTCTCAAAGGTCTGCTGTATCCAAAAAGTTCCATCATTGGGATACTCAGATAGTACTGTGACTTCAAACCAAACCCAAACAAAAAGTATTTTGTGTGAGCGCACTTCCATGAGCAGACCCTAAAGGATGGCGGGAGGAGCTGAGTCAGTAGGGATTAATAGAAAAGAAAGAAGGGCCTAATCGCTGTTACTACTGCTGTTGCTACTGTGGCAAGCCGGTTTTGTGCTTCAGAGCAAGAAAGGCCCTCGCAGCGGCAGGGAGGCTGTGGTAGGCCCATCAAGGTAGGGAACTGAAGTCTGCTGGGCAGAAATTTGTTTCTAAATCCTTCCAGATGCTTCGTAGTAAACGTAAAATTAGTCATTTGTGGAGTGGGTTGAGGAAGTAGTTAAAATCCGAGGCAGTGATTAACCTAATAGAGGGCCCTGAGCTCAAGAAGAAGGGGGAGGGGTGAGAGAGGCAAGAGGAAGTCCTCTGTACCCTGCACCCCGATTTTCTTGACTTGGAGGCTGGTGGGGCTCCCTAGACTTTTACTCATAAGGCTTCTCCTCTCGGGGTTCCTTTCAAAGGAAGGCAGGCTATGGTGACACCAACAAACTAAGAAACTCAGAAAGGAACCCTTTCTCCATTTTGCAAAGGAGGCACAGGTATTCCCGGAGACTGTGAACTTACCAAGGCCTTGCAGATGAACCAGGCTTGGACCTTAAGACCCAAAGTTCAGTCTGACTGCAAAGTTTACCATCGAGTCTATAGTTAGTCTGTCACGGTGGGTCACTCTTTGCAGCCTCCTCCAGTAAAGTCATAGGGCTGCATGAGCTTGGACCATGCGGGAGTACTAGAGGTATTTGCATGGCCTTTCGAGCTATGGGATTTCCAAAATACACTGTATTTTCTTAGTCACAGGTCTCTATTATGTTGTTATTGTTATCACTTAAGGTCTTCAGTGTCTTCAATGGGGGCAAACAACACACACACACACGTACACGCATACACACACACATCTAGTAGTTTATATGCTACACACGTGTGTGTGTGTGTGTGTGTGTATGTGTGCGCGCGCGCGTGCGAGTGTGTGTGTTGTTTCTGTGTTTTTTCAGGAGTGGAGAGGTGGCCTAGATATGCTTTGCTTCAGTTGACTTGGGCCTGGTGTTTGACCGTGAGAGCTCAGTTCAAACATATGTGTGAACAGTTATTTCTGCTCTGATTGTTCAAGTGCTGGAGAAGAGAGGAATGGGCAACAGCAGCAGAAGTTGGAGATAAGGGAGGAATGGAGAGTTTGCCCTCAAGGCTGTCAGACTGGGGAGGGACGTAAGCATCCTGAGGAGCAGTAGTCAGCATCTGCCTCAGGTGGTCCCTGGATTCAGCTCTAGGAATTCCGTACTCGCTTCTCCTGAGACTGAAGAGGATGTCACTCTCGGAGCTTCAGATAGAGGCCCACTTACTGATAAATCTGCACACATCCCTTGAAACATTAGATATTCCCAAGCCACCCAAATTATCACCTTCCTTCTTCATAATTATCCTGTGTGCATATATGCTCATGGGCGTGTGTGCATGTATGGTGTATGTGCCCATGGGTGTGTGTGTGTGTGCGTGCATGTGTGATGTGTGTGCTCATGAGTGTGTGTGCATGTGTGGTGTATGTGCATGTGTGGTATATGAGCTCATGGGTGTGCGTGCACACGTATGGTCAGAGGTTGGCATCTGGTGTCTTCCTTTATCGTTCTCCATGTTATTTGTTGATGTGGTCTCTCACTAACCTGGAGAACATCCCATCCATTCAGCTGGGCTGGCCGCTCAGTGAGCTCTAAGGATCTGCTTGTCTCCCGCTCACCTCCCACAGTGCCGCCATTACAAATGTATGCTACTGTACCTGTCAGTGTTTTTTTTTTTTTTTTTTTTTGGTTCTTTTTTTTCAGAGCTGGGGACTGAACCCAGGGCCTGCGCTTCCTAGGCAAGCGCTCTACCACTGAGCTAAATCCCCAACCCCCCTGTCAGGCTTTTTATGTGGGGTCCAGGGATCTGAACTCAGCCCTTGCTTATGTGGCAGGTTCTTTGTTGATGGGGCCATCTTCCCAGCTCCTATCCTGGATGACTTAAAACCAACAAGTGACAACAAACTTGATCACTATTTTCTCTCCTGACTTGGAAGGAAATGTGTCCTCTGGCTTTCGGCTGCTGGTGTCTGTACTCTTACTCTTGTTCTGACTTTGTAGAAGTCTGGGGAAAGTCTGCCTTGATTTTTCACACACACAACACAATCCAAATTCCAAGCTTGAGAGTAAAAGGAACCGGGTGGCGGTACAGTTTACCTGCTCATTTTACTGATGAGACAAATGAGGCCCAAGGAGATGAAGAGGCTCACTCGGGGTCACACAGCAAGTCAGGACAAGAACCCCAGGCAAGTTTGGACTCCCAGTGTTGTGCTCATTCAGAGTCAATACTGTACCTGACTCTCTGCTGCTTGAGCCGAACGTGAGGAGGTTTTCTCATAAAGACTCCCACGAAGACTGGCTCTGGCTCCAGTGTTTGCTATGGTGAAAGTCAGAGAGAAAGGGCATCAAGGCATCAGCTCCAGGTCTCGTGAACTCTCATATGAGCCACATCCATACGTTCTCAGCTCATGTGCATTAAACATCATAAACACACACCCATGGCGTTCCTGGGCACCAGCCACAGTCTCTGGAGACAAGTCTGAATACCTTGTTGAGTTGGGTTAAACTTTATATTCAAATTCAGACTTTCTTGTTTTGATTGGTATTTAAAAGAACAAAAGTAGACTCTTCTTGCTACCGGAATTCAGATAAAGCCGAAATTTAAAAGGAAATATTGATGGGAAACAAACTGCTGATGCTGTTGAATATCAATTCTTGTATGATCGCACTTTGCTGAAATAGAAAAATGCTTCTGAAAGCGTTCAGGGAGAGATGAGAGATTTCCCCTGCTCCTCAGAGGTGGAGGCCACAAAGGCTGGCTGGACGACGCAGCAGAGAGAGGCGATGACCATTGTGGCTGTGGGCATGATGGTGCCCTCCACATGAGCCAACGTGGCATTAGCCTGTACTGTCTGTCACTGTCCCTGCCACAGCTTACCACAGGTGTGCAAATTAAGACCCAAGGGGCACAACTGGCCATAAACTGATGGAGATGTTTTGACAATTTACTTAATTTTGAAATGATGTGTGTGTGCCAATGCTCATGGGTCTGTGTCTGTGTCTGTGGATGCCCATGGAGGCAGAAGATTGTGTCAGATCCTTCTGGAGCTGGAGTTACGGGCAGTGGTGAACTCCCTGACATGGGTACTGGGAACTGAACTTGGGTCTTCCATAAGAGCAGCAAGTGCTCCTAACAACCATTGGACATTCTCCGCCCCCTGCGCCCGCCCCTTTGGTGTTTTGAGACAGGGTCTCACGTAGCTCAGGCTGGCCTCAAATTCATTGTGTAGCCAAGGATGACCTTGAATTCCTCCTGATCCTCCTCCTTTTATCTTCCAAGTGCTGAACTTGGAGGCACTTGCCACTATACCTAGCTTCCAAGTGGTAAAGTTTTGTGGAAGGATTGAATTCATGAATTTGAACTCCATGGTGCTGTAAGACAGGGTAATCAATGGTAATGTTCATGAATAGATGTCTATTTAGGGAGTGACATTTAGCTGTGCATATGGCTCTACTCAAGCAAATAAGAATAAGTCTGCCCTGAGATGACGACGACTTCTCAACACTCATCAGTGGCCTTAGGCGCCTGTGGCCATGTGGACAATCTGTATTCTCATTGTTTGTTTGTTTAAGGTTTATTTAATTGCTATGTGTACAATGTTCTGACTGCATGTGTGCCTTTGTGCCAGAAGAGGGCATCTGATCCCATTATAGTGAGTCACCATGTGGGTGCTGGGATTGGAACTCAGGACCTCTGGAAGAGCAGTCAGTGCTCTTAACCACTGAGCCAAACCTCTCCTCATCAGTTTTGATTCTAAGGCAGTATCTGTCTCTTACAGGACCACCCTTTTCTGTGTTCCCTCAGATATTGTTTTCTTCCTGATTTGTTTGAGAATGGCTTATGCATAAACTTAAAACACATCTTAAGTTTAAATCAGATAGGGGAAACTGAGGCTCCAAGAATGGATTTCTGTAGCTTCAAGCCTACACTTTAAAAAAGCTGGATCAGAAACCAGACCCCAGGTGTCCTGAGCTGTGTCTCGTGCTTCCCTTCTGTACCCCACTGCCTCTCATTAGCCTTGCCACACCACACACAGCTGCCTGGATCCATCCTCCGGACAGAGCCACCAGCAGAATTGTGCTGCGACAAGGTTCACTTCACAGTGGCTTGGAAAGAACCCTGGGTCTTTCAGAAATGAAATATATAAATCCTGGTGCATAGGGAAGTTCTTGCAACAGC